>NC_079326.1:24096603-24369103 GCF_029931775.1 Euleptes europaea
AACTATATGCCTTCTTATGGGGCTCAGCCATAATGTGGACATTACACCTATTTAAAACTAGCGGCACATTACTAATTTGCTTTTGGATTCAATTCAGTGGGCTGGTTCTTACTTTTAAATCCATTTAAGACCTGGAACCTACATATATGGAGGACCATCTCTCCCTATATCAGCCACTATAGAAACTGACTTCACTGCACCAGTTGTTTCCTTTGGTCATCAACCATGTTTTAAGAGCTTAAGGTTTAGTACTACAATAGTTTAGCACTGTGTTATAAACGCTGTTTCTTGGCCTCAATGTCAAGTTGGTAAGGTGCCTAGAGCTAAGCAGGAAAGGCAGGATTTAAATATTTTAAATAAAATAACTGTGCGTGACTAGAGTTGCATTGAGGCAACGGCGTCTTCGGAAATCATTAAGACTCTTCTCATCAAAGCCGTGGGTATGGTATTGGCTCTTATGAGCACCTAGAGAACCTTCACAGCTACACAGATCCATTTTTACAAAGTAGATTAATATGTTACAAGTCCCTTGCTGCAATAAACAAATGGTTAGAACATTAAACAGGGCTAATTTAGTGATACTGTAAATATAACAGACTCTTTACCCATGGTATAAAAGTTGGTACAGACTTTCAGCCAAGAAGTGATCTCTTACTTATTGAACCAAAAGAACATTACCCTCCAAATGCCCATCATTCTGTCTATTGGCCATGGGCTCCCACACTGTAACATCCTGATTAGATCTTCCAATCGGTTTTTTTGCAGTGCTAACAATGTCACAGCAGAATTCAGATGGATATCATTAGACCCTTACACAATTTAGGATTGCTTCAAACAATGCTTTCTGGAATTCTGGTACAGTCCCCAAATACAAAATGCATTAATTGCTGCTGTCAATTGAACAGCATATGTGATTTTAGCTGATTGACTTACTCCAACATACACAAGCTGGGAGTGGAGACCAAATCCTTTCCAGATCATGCATCACATGTTAAAGAGGTATGTTGTTAGAAACACATATGCTGAGTTCAAACTGAGATGTACAGCATGCATATTTTGTCACTGGAGATCATACCCAAGTCCAAAAAGTGGCTCAGTTGGTACAACAATAGCAATTCAAGTACTTGCCTCATAAGAACATATAAGAAAGGCCCTGCTGGATCAGACCAAGGCCCGTCAAGTAGGGCTGTTGTTTCGGTTTGTCCTGAACCGAAAAACAGCCGAATTTCCCCCGATTCAGCGGTTTTTAGTTCGGATGGAACCGAACTCAAAAAAGGCGGGAAAACGGGGAGCCGAATTCGGCGAGTTCAGGATGTTCGGCGAATAAATTCAGCAAATTCGGGGTTTGGCGCAGGAGCATAACTGTCAGTTAGTAAGCAGCATTCTCCCGCGGCCAATCGGTGGCCAAACAGGGTCTTCTTCTGGCCAATCAGTCGCGATTGAGCACGTGAACCCAGCTGCTGCACGGCCCGGGGAGAGAAAGAGAGAGTATCTCTTTGTGTGAGAGAGAAATCCCCATGGGTGTGTGTGTGTGCACATTTGCTCCTTTCCATGGCTGCAGGGGGTGCATTTTTTGGGGTAGAGCCCCCAAACTTTCAGCGTAGCTTCAGATGAGGCTTCTTGCAAGAACCCCCAAGTTTTGTAAAGATGGGATCAGGCCCCCCCGAAATATGGGCCCCGAAAAAGGTCCCCCCCTTAATGTGCATTTTTATTCCATTTACAGCACACATTCGCTCCTTTCCTTGGCTGCAGGGGGTGGCAGATCCTCTTTCCCGAGGGGGCCTCTGGAGCTGCCACCCCTGCACAGGTGACGACAGGTACTGCTGGCACTGGGCGGGGGACTGCTGCTGCTGTTCAGGCTGTCCCTCCTGCTGCTGCTGTTGTTGAGCCTTTTCTGCAGCAGTGGGTGGTGGAGGAGGAGGAACAGTCTGGGGAGGAACTGGGGCTGAGCTTCTTTGACGCGAATCTGTCAGAGCTCACCCCCACTTCTAGGAAGGTGGTAGAGGACCTTTCACGGTCACTGGACACCCCGTCGACTTTGCCTGCTTCTTCACTCCCCAGCAGCAGTTCTTTCATGGGGGCATGGGAGGAGAGGGTGGAGGAGGTGCAAGAGGAAGAGATGGAGGAGGTGCACCAAGAGGTGTGGCAGCCATCTCAACCCCTTCCCTCACTGCCACCTCCCCCTGCGTTCTGTAGACACGGCGTGTCTGCCCCGAGCACCTCTAGGCAGGCTGCTCCCGTGGCACCTGCAGCGCCCCAGCCATGTGGGGGCCACTTTACATCCTCAGCCTGGAAGTACTTCCAGGTGCCAGAGGATGATCCATGACTCGCTGTGTGCCAGCTCTGTAGGGCACGGGTCAGTCGAGGGAAAGACGTTTGTCATCTCTCGACCTCCGCACTCCGGAACCATCTGCAGAAGCACCACAACACGGTGCTTCTTCAGGGGGAGAGAACGGCTGATTCTTCATTGGCCAAGGGGCCAGGAGCTAGCCCAGGGGAGAGGCGACCCACCGCCCTTGCTTGGTGCTCTCCATGCTGCACCCTGTGCAGCGGCTCTGGTAGAAAAGGGATGCTGAGATGTTGGTGAGGGTGGCGTCAGTAGGGCGCCAAGAGGTGGGGTTAGGGCAGTGACGAGAAAGGTGACTGGTCTCCTCAGCGAGGTGATTGCCATGGACGGTTTACCTTACCGTCTAGTGGAGAAGGTTGCCTTCCGGAGGCTGATCCAGTACCTGGCGCCCTGGTTCAAGTTCCCAGCTTGCTCCACGATGGCACAATCCGCTGTACAGGGCCGCCAGAACGTTTGTGAAGGCACAGCTGTCCTGCGCTGCCGGGAGAACTGTGCACTTCACATCTGGCCTGTGGACAAGCCAGCACGCGCAGCACGGGCTCATCTCCCTCACCGCACACTGGTGGCAAACTGACGACCTCGTGGGTGGGGGTGTGGGGAGCAGCGCTAAGCAGGGAGAGTGCCGTCAGCCTGGCTATCACCAGGCTATGCTCTATGCGCAGGGGTTCGCGGAGGTGCACATGGCGGCCAACATCGCCCCTGCCCTGAGGGCACAGTTAGACTCCTGCATAGGCATGGATGTCGCCATGGGCTTCATGGTGATGGATGGCGGCGCAAACATCAGGGCAGCAGCAGGGGCATTGGGCACGGATTTACTGTGCGGCCCACCTTCTCCAACTCGTGGTCAAGGATGCCCTGGGCCTGGGCTCCCAGGAATCCAGGCTGGATGCCACGATCCGTGAGTTCCAGCATCTCATCATGAAATGCCGGCAGCTTGCGAGTCACTTTTCTCGCAGTCCAAAGGACAACTACGCACTGCATGAGATTCAGGCCCGAGAACGCATGCCAGAGCACTGCGTGAAGGACGATGTTGACATGCGTTGGAACTCCACCCATGCCATGCTCAGGCGTTTGATGGAGCAGAAGAGGGCCCTCAGGGCACTGTTCCAGGAGACCAATGCCCTGGGGCCTGAGAGGCAGCTCAACCATGACGAATGGCTGGCTATCTCTCAGACTGTGACGGTGCTTGAGCCCTTCAAACAGTGCACAGACAGGCTCTCCTCTGACACGGCGACGCTGGTTCTGTTCACCCCCATGACCAACAGGCTTCATGCAAGGCTGGACACATTTCTGGAGCCGGCTGATGGATGTGCAGAGTTGGTTCCAACCGTAAGCGCCCTGGTACGGAGGCTGCAAGACGGTGTGGCAACCCGTCTGGTGCCTGTCACCCAGGAGCCAGTCTACATGTTGGCAAGCTTGTGCGACCCGCACATCAAGGGCAGCATCACCGAGCAGGCCAACCAGCTGCTGCACTGGCAAGACGAGCTCTCCCAGCGTGTGCAGCAAGTGCAAGCCGAAAGGGTGAGCTCGCCTGGGGAGGGGGAGGCGGGGGACCCAAGCAGCTCCTCTGCTGCTTGTCCCCCACCTCCACCAACCTGGGATGCCCCCCCAGGCAACCACCCCGATGACGATGGAGATGGATGTGATCGGGTGGGCAGTTGGCCCCTCCGAGGGGACGACGAGGCGCATGAGACAGGACACGGCGGAGGCGAGGGTGAGGGAGTACCTTGCGGAGCCCTACGAGTCGCAGACCACTTGTCCGCTGAGCTACTAGGCCATGGAGTCAGTCTGGCCAGATCTCTCTGTAGTGGCCCAGAGGCTCTTCTCCTGCCCTCCGACGAGCGTCCAGAGAAAGCGCCTTTTCTCGCATTTGGGCAACGTACTCTGCCCACATTGCGCAAGCCTGGCACCCTGGCATGCAGAGCAGTTGGTCTTCCTCAAGATCAACTTGCCTCTGTTTGGCTTCCCAGAACGGTCCAAATCAGCACTTATCAAATTTAGAGGAGTCGTTTGCATAAGTGGGGGGAGTCCCTCCACCATGAGAAAAAGGAGCAGGGACGAAAATACCCTGGGGCCATTTTTGAACGGTCTATTTTGATGCTCGCTCAAAACTGTTTTTTAAAATGTGACTTCAAAAATGCACTTGCACGGTCCCGAGTCCGACGCAAAAGGAGAAATTCCACTCCCCCCACTCACCTGCTCCTTTGCTCCTGTTTGCAGAGCTAATAGCATATGCATAGCTAGCGCATTTCTGTTCCTTTCCAGGGTTGGCAAACTCCAAAGGTGGCGTGTTGCTTTGCATGGTTTGCAAACTCCAAAAGGTCTATTCTATTCATTCCAATGGGCAGAGGGGGGACCCCTTCCAGACCCCATAACTCGGGACCCCCTGACCCAATCTGCCCAAAACTTGGGAGTTCTTGCAAGAAGGGTCCCCTCAAGGTACACTGAAAGTTTGGTACCTCTAACTCAAAAAATGCCCCCCCCGGAGCAACGGAAAGCTGCGAATGTGCTTTAAATGGCTTTATTTGGCTGAATTTATTCGGGAACGCCAAATTTCATGCCGAATTCCACGAATCCGAATAGGGGGAGTTCGGACTTCGGCATTTCCCCAATGAAAATGGGCCGAATTTTGCCGAATCTGAATCTTACTGAATTTTTTTTTCCAACAGCCCTAACGGTTATTTATTTGGTCATGAGATTGCTTTGGCCCCATTACTGTAGAAGAGTAGGAACTGGGAGGGGGTGATGGGGAGGTTTTAGGGAAGTAAATTTGGGTTGTGATAGGAAAAGGGTGGCTGGGAAGGGGCAGGGGAAAGAGTACATTGAAATCACAGGGAAAGGTAAGGTTTTACTTACTGTATATACTCGGGTATAAGCCGACCCGAGTATAAGCCGACCCCCCAAATTAGAGGCCAGAAAAGGGAATTTCTTATTGACCCGCATATAAGCCAAGGGGCAATAAGAAATTTCCTTTACCCGCAATGCTGCGCTCTAAAATGGCGGCCGCCATTTTAGAGCGCAGGGCCCCTGCCCCAGGTCGCCCTCCCGCCGCCTCCCAGGCCCTCCCGGCCCACCCCGACCCCAGTCCCATCCAAGGGGGAGGGGGAAAAGACCCTGAACCCACTCCTTACCTGGAGAGGCGGCGAAGCGGCAGCGGCGCGTCCTTCCTGGGCTGGCAGGAGGCCCCTCCAGGCCGCTGCCGGCCGGAGGAAGGCGCCCAGGCGCGTGGGCGGTAGCGGCGCGACGGGCAGGGGCCTCCCATGGCCCCTCCCGGCGGGAGAAAATGGCGGCGGGGGCCGGGGGGGCAGGGCAGCTTCCCTGCGGCTGCAGAGAGACTGCCCAGGGCCCCTCCCGGCCGGGGAAAATGGCGGCGGGGGCCGGGGGGGGGACCAAGGCAGCCTCTCTGCGGCTGCAGAGAGGCTGCCCAGGGCCCCTCCCGGCGGGAGAAAATGGCGGCGGGGGCTGGGGGGGCAGGGCAGCTTCCCTGCGGCTGCAGAGAGGCTGCCCAGGGCCCCTCCCGGCCGGGGAAAATGGCGGCGGGGGCCGGAGGGGGGGGCAAGGCAGCCTCTCTGCGGCTGCAGAGAGGCTGCCCAGGGCCCCTCCCGGCGGGAGAAAATGGCGGTGGCTCGGCAGCAGAGGTAAGTTCCCCCCTCCCTCCTTCCCCCTCCCTCCTTCCCCCTTCTACCGTATTGACCCGTGTATAAGCCGAGGCCGGCTTTTTCAGCCCTTTTTTTGGGCTGAAAAACTCGGCTTATACACGAGTATATACGGTATCCTAGTTTCCCTCCCTCCATTAACTGGAAATACATGGGGTGTCCAACATAATAGTTCCTTATTTTCTGTCTTGCTCTTTAATACATGGTTATCTGAAAATGAAGTATAAATTGTCCATGATTCTATTCCAGATGCGCTGCTAACCTTGTCTGCATCTAATAATCCACATTGGATAAGGTATCTGAACTGGGATTCCCCCAGATGGTTCCAGTTGAAGACTTTTGTACTTTAATTGGGAGAAGAAGGTACAGCAGCAATTTCCTGTAAAAACAACTTTGCTCGCAGAACGCATCCAGCTTCAAATTTAGCAGAAAGAGATGGGATGTATGTTCTTGGTTCCTGTCATTATGTTGGAGAATTGATTATATTGCTTCCAACATTTTTCCAGACCACATTTGCTGGTCTGGTCTTGGAGGTAAGCCTGGGCAACTGTTCTTGTGGAACTATGGGGCATTTCAGCATACATGCTGAGACTGTTCAGGGCTGGGCTACCAACCTCCAGGTGGTGGCTGGAGCTCTCCTAGGATTAAGACTGCTCTCCAGGTGACAGAGATCTGTTCACCTGGAGAAAATGGCTGCTTTGGAAGGTGGACTCTATGGCATTATACCCCATTGAGGTCCCTCCCCATCCCAAATCCTGCCCTCCTCAGGTTCCACCACATTATACCAGTACTCCATTATACCAGTGCTCTATCATCTGGAATGGCTCCTATTATCTTTGAAGGCCAAAGTTACTTGTTAAAAAGTATAAAACATGAACAGTTTAAGCCTCATATATAAAGGCAAATGCGATCTTGGGCTGTATCAACAGTAGTATAGTGTCCAGATCATGTGAAGTGATGGTATTGCTTTACTCTGCTGTGGTTAGACCTCACCTAAAGTAATGTGTTCAGTTTGGGGCACCACAATTTAAGAAGGATGTAGACAAACTGGAACGTGTCCAGAGGAGGGCAGCAAAGGTGGTGAGGGGTCTGGAGACCGAGTCTTATGAGGAAAGGTTGAAGGAGCTGGGTATGTTTAGCCTGAAGAGGAGAAGACTGAGAGGTGATATGATAACCATCTTCAAGTACTTGAAGGGCTGACATGTAGAGGATGTTGCCAAGTTGTTTTCTGTTTCCCCAGAAGGTCTGACCAGAACCAACGGGTTGAAATTAAATCAAAAGAGTTTCCGTCTAGACATTAGGAAGAACTTTCTAACCATTAGAGCGTTTCTTCAGTGGAACAGGCTTCCTCAGGAGGTGGTAAGCTCACCTTCCCTGGAGGTTTTTAAGCAAAAGCTAGATGGCCATCTGTCATCAATGCTGATTCTATGACCTTAGGCAGATCATGAGAGGGAGGGCATCTTGGCCATCTTCTGGGCATGGAGTAGGGGTTACTGGGTGTGTGTGGGGGGAGGTATTTGTGAATTTCCTGCATTGTGCAGGGGGTTGGACTAGGTGACCCTGGTGGTCCCTTCCAACTCTATGATTCTATCTGGCTTCTGACCAGAACCATCATGTTCGCTAAGATAAACCAAAAGCACTTGTTTATGTTTGCTATCTGTTCGCCAAGTTAATCCACTGCTCACAAAGCGCATTCCTGGTGGTTGGCCCTTCACTTTCTTGCAGAAGGCTAATCAAAGTCTGAGCATCTTCCAGAAGAAGGGTTAAACTTTACATTCTAGGTGGCTTTTAGCTGTCAGAAACTGCTAGTATGAATTAGAATGTTTGCTAAATTTATTTTGTTTTTAATATGTGTGTGTTTGTCTATGTGCGAGTGTTTGTGCGTGCGTAAGATATTGTTACATATGCGAAGCCTTGGGAATGGAGTAGGTTATCAACTCAATAAATAAATATCTGGAACATGGCCATATGGAAGGTCTTACTTCTAAATTATATTAGGTTACTGCCTAGGGCAATGTTTTGAATGGGGCAATACTTTCCTGCCGCAGCAGATGGAAGTGGAATGTCTCTTCCAACTACTTCTTTTGTTAAATGTACCTCTGCTGCTCAAAAAAGATATAAGAGCTAAAGACAAGACGAAAACAAGGTGATACAGGCAGCCAAGAAAAGGTCATGGTAGCAGGCTGGAGATCCCAGGACCATCAGGAAGGAACAGATTAGTAAAAAGAGGCCAAGGTTTGGGTAAAAGGTACAGATGGGTATGCAGTAGCAGCTGTTGGGATCTAAGGACCAACTATATGCTAGCATGGCCAGATTTGCTTGGTTAGCAATGAAAATAAGTCAAAGATCGCTTAAGTCTATACAGTAGCTGAGGAAATTGAGAATGAGTAGACTTATTTCTGATAACTTATTTTACCAAGCTTTTGTTATTATTAAGCATTCCAATTTTAATAATAATAATTAGCTATGTACCTCTGCATTTTTTTTTTCATTTTAAGCATTTAAATTTTAATTGTATTTTGTACTTGTTTTACTCTATATTATTCAGTAATGTAAACTCAGTTTGCTTGATGGTCTATGACTGCAAATAAAATGATTGACCAACTATATTCCATATTTTATATGCATGCAGGGAACCCAAATATTTAAGCTCTCAGTCAAAATAATAATAATCAACATCATCATCAAAAAACCCTGTCCACTTTTTATATATGTGTATTTTATTTACACAATATTGTAATTGGATGATTAACTTATACTTCTTTCAAAGAAAATGAATTAAAAATGTGTCTGTGTGAGAGAGAATTAAAAAAATACCTGGAACATGAGTAAAGGTCTCTCCAAGGACAGATACATGAAAACTTAGCTCCATCTGTTTCATTTTCAGCAGGATTTTAAAGAAGCTCTCCGGATCTTTATCGTGTTCCCTTGAAATAAAACAGAGTGAACTTTGACTTTTGGACTTTTAATGTGTAGAAAACATTGTACTTATCAGAATAACATTTACACTACATTTAAATTCTACTACAAAATGTCAGACTTCAGAATACTCAGGCTGCAATTTTTATCACTCTTACATGGTAATAAGGTTCACTGAAATAAATGGTTCTAGCGTCTAAATAAAGAAGATAATTAGCACCTTGGGTAACATAAAAGTTAAAAAGGTAAAGGTCCCCTATGCAAGCACTGGGTCAGTCCTGACCCGTGGGGTGATGTCACATCCCGACATTTACTAGGCAGTCTTTGTTTACGGGGTGGTTTGCCAGTGCCTTCCCCAGTCATCTTCCCTTTACCCCCAGCAAGCTGGGTACTCGTTTGACCGACCTCGGAAGGATGGAAGGCTGAGTCGACCTTGAGCCGGCTACCTGAAACCGACTTCTGTTGGGATCGAACTCAGGTCATGAGCAGAGCTTGGACTGCAGTACTGCAGCTTACCACTCTGTGCCACGGGGCTCCTTAGGATACTCTTAGGGTGCAATTTTTATCACTCTTACATGGTAATAAGGTTCCCTGAAATCAATGGTACTAGCTTCTAAATAAAGAAGATAATTAGCACCCTGGGTAACATGCTGTAGAAATATTCCCGATTCTGAAAACACGTATGAAACTCCACCCCCCCAGTCACCTCACTGTATAACCCAATGACCACTCACATCAGAGCGAACCTTTGCACTGCCCTTAGAAGTCATGGTTCTTAGAGAGAATTTGAACAAAAGAAATTGTTGGAGAATTGAATGATTTGCATTAAGCATCACCTCATTTGTTTTTCAGGAGACCATCTGGGATGAGGACTTTGGGGATATGGATCAGATGGGGATATCTTTGTGTCAGAAGCCTTTAGGAATGGGAGGTGGCCAAAGAATGGACCCAGGAAGTCTCCATCATGCTATGTCCACCTAAAGAGGAAGGGACTTAGGCTCAACGAGACAGAACATGCAATCCCTATCACCTCCAGTTCAAGGATCTCTGGTAGCGGGTGATGGGACAGGTGGTTTGGGAAGCTAGAAGGGGATTCAGAGTGCAGCCCTGTGCAGAGTTACTCCAGTCTGAGCTTGAAACCAATATGCTTAGACTGGAGTAACTCTGCATAGGTTTGTACTTTAGACAGCTCAACTGTTCACTTCTAACAGAAGGAAATTTAAGGCTGCTTCCAGATGACTCGGCATGCCTAAGGATCTGTGGCTCAGTGGTATAGCCTCCGTTTGGAATGCAGAAGGTCCCAGATTCAATCCCCGGCATCTTCAGTTTAAAGGATCTGGAAGGAGACCTGCGCCTGAGATCCTGGAGAGCCACTGCTGGTCTGACTAGCCAAGACAGCCTATGATTCTGATTCAGTCCAGGGCAGCTTCATATGCTTCACAAGTTATAGTGAGAATGTTACAGTCTTTGTGAATTACGTACCAAGGAAAGGACACATCAGGTAGTATAGTTCAAAAGAGACCACTGCAAGGAATTACATTAAAAGGTTGCAAAGATTCCTGAGATAATGTATGCGCTATTATAAATGTTAAGTATTACCATTAATTAAAGGAAGTGTCTTTCAAGTCTCCAGGCTGTACTGGACAGGTCTTTAAAAGGAACAATTGTTTCAGTTTGCAGAACTGAATTGTATAAAGACGGTGGACATACCGGAGGGGTTTCATGCAAAAAGAATGACTGTAAGAAGGAATGTATTGTCAAGTTTAGACATTTATACTGAGCCGGAATAGGAGAGACAAATTTCAGAACAGCAGCCATTTTAGTCTGTAGAAGCAAACTCAAGAAAGAAGCATTTTAAGTTGAATTGTGGAGCACTTCCTATCAGATCAGCAAAGGGGCAACCTGCCTAAACAGGATGTGGAATCTATTTCCTTGGAGGTTACCAAGAAAAACTCAAATGGGAATCTGCCAGAGATGCCTTCCAGCAGTGGTTCTTAAGCTTTTTGGCACTATAATCCTTTGAGCTAGCCAAAAACTGAAATTACCCCCTAAGCTTTATAAATGGCAAACATGAAGAAAGGAAAATAGGAAATATTAACAAAATCATATTTTTTCATACTTCGTTCAAACCATTGGCTAATAAAAAACAACATAGCTTACAGTTGAATAATTCTTATGATCAAACACATAAAAAGCAGGTGGAGGTATCGATGTGATGGCTGAAACGGTTTCTTCTTGATAAACTGCGAGGCTTTATCAGAACATGTCAGGAGTAAGAGCTCGAGTAAGTGTTGTCAGCTCTTAGAACATGGAGACATCTTCAGCATGAACTGTACATTGGCAAGGCAGGAGTTTGCAAAGGTAGCTGACAACCTTGTCAAGTTATGAATATATTTACCAGATTTCCTTGTAGCGAGTTAACTGATCGCTACGAAAAAAAGTCTGTAAGATAGATCTGCTTTAGAGTGAATGCATGGTCTGTCTGTCATCTTCACATAAAGTCGTTGCTATTTAGCAGCTCTTCCCCCTTCCAGGAACATGGTCCCCCCCGCATCGCTCAGTTCTATCACACGGTTTAAGATCTTCCCCTGTGATAACCACTAAATTGTCTTTACGAAGCACGAGTGCACTGAATTTGGCCGCAAACTCTTCAACGCAGTACTCTGAAAACCCTGCAGTTTGTGGCACTGCTTCAGACACAACTAACAAGTTTAACAACCTTAGACCAGGAATCAATGAGACCAGGGGAAAGTGTCTTCACAGTCAAAGCATAGTGATTAAGAATGCAGGGTGATTTGCATCCAGAACACTTGGAAGCCAGAATGAATGTGCATCATCAGTGGTGGCCCATCAACGCATATGCCTGCTACCTTCATCCACAAGGATCTGAAATTCTCCAGCATCCTGAAAACATCTCTGCAGGTAGTTGCTGTCAGTGGGTTGGATCCAGAGTTACAGCCCATCCCTCACCTTGAGGGCTGAAAGTGCTTAGGGGACCGTGCCGGCATCCAGGCCTACTGTGCCGGCGCCCGAGCCACTTATGCTGCCCAGAGTGGCACGGACGCCAGTGTTGGGGCGCATACACCATTTTTCTGGTGCTGCTGCAGCAGCGCAACCCAGGGACGCCGGCACAGCCTTGCACCTGAGTCCTAACAGCGCACTTCCATGCACCATCCTCCCAGGGGGAGTTCCCGGGCTGGTCCAGGAGAGGAGCCTCCTAAGCCCTTTCGGGCCAGGAACACCCCTTTTGCCTTTACCTCCAGATACACTACCTTTTTAGGTGGTGTATCCCCATGGAACCCAATGGAGCGGTTCAACGGGCCTCAAAGGTAAGGGCAAGATTTCCCCTTCATTGGGGGGGGGGGGGCAGCTGAATCCACTTTTGGAGGCAGCGCAGCGGCACTGCCTCCAGCCACCAGCACAGCCCCTTCCCTCAAGAAGGGATTGTAAATTTTCCAGTAGCAGTATGGAACTTTCCTGCCTCCCATTCCCACTGCAGCCTACTGATCTCCATGAAACACTGCTCCTGCAGGATTGGGGACCCTGAAGAATGACTTGAGTGCGGGGTGGGGGGCTGCAGTGGGAAAGGGAAATAGTTAGAAATTCCAAATTGAGTCTGGATCCAACCTAGTGATTAAAAGAACAGAAACTCCTCTTTTAACCAAGTCATCTTTCAGGTACTAAGATACACCAATGATTGTCTGTGGATTCATCCAACTGACACTTCATTATTGCTTTTTATTTATTTACCTCATCTATATCCCACCTTTCTCCCCCATGGGGGCCCAAAGCAGCTTACATCCTTCTTCTCTCCTCCATTTTATCCTCACAACAACTGTGCGAGGTGGGTCATGTTGAGAGTGTGAGACTGGCCCAAGGTCACCCAGCAAGCTGCCTTGGAAGTGGGGATTTGAACTCAGGCCTCCCAGACCCTAGTCCAACACTCTAACCACTACACCACGTTGGCTCTCATCATGAGTGCTTTCTGACTATTTGATCCAAAATGTCTTTGCTCATCAGATTCACCTTCTTACCGTGTGTCATTCGAAACCGAGGTCATGTCCATCTTCCTCATTTGTTGCTCCCCAAGGACAAGTCTTGCTGCTTCGCTTCTATTCTATTCTATTCTATTCTATTCTATTCTATTCTATTCTATTCTATTCTATTCTTTATGGCATAGTGTTTCAAAGAAGGAAACTGCTGCCTGCTAACTATATTTCGTTGGGTCCTAAAACTACTGGTCACGTCCTGGATTTCAAACAGCTTAATAACAGGCAGCAACACAAATCCAGCAATAATTCAATGTAGCAGCCTGGTGGGGAAATGCACGGTTGCACATGGGTAGGGAGAAAAGCCTAAATGATGTATTATCAGTATTATTGTTGTTAACAACAGTAATAACAATAGCACGTGCAATGAATAACTTAATTGATCTATAACTATAAGTCATCTTGACCCATCTCCTCTGGCTAATTACCTGCAGGTTAACAACCAAAGCTTCATAGAATCTCTTAGAATTGGACGTTTCTAAGCCTAAGGCCTCCATACAGTTGATTCTGCCTTCTGGTGGCTGAGGAAGTGAGATAATGTAAGTCATCAAAAAATGTAGGAAATTTAATAAAAATGCAGAAGGAGTGGTCAGTGTGGAGTGACGGTTAAGATGGTCACAGTAGGATTACAGAGACTTAGGTTCAATTCCTGCCTCAGCCCTCAAGCTTACTGGGTGACCTTAGGCCGACAACTAACTCCATCTCAGCCTAACCCACCTCACAGAGTGAGGACCAGGGGAGAACTATGCATACCACACTGTTCCTTGGAGGAAAGGTGGGATAAAAATGTAATGTGTAGTCAGAATAAGATTCAGGCCCTGATGTCCTAGTTTCTGCATGAAGAAGAAAAGGTAGTTTTTATATGCTGGCTTTCTCTACCACTTAAGGAAGAATCAAACCAGCTTACAATCACCTTCCCTTCCCCTCCCCACAACAGACACCCTGTGAGGTAGGTGGGGCTGAGAGAATGCGACTAGCCCAAGGTAACCCAGCTGGCTTCATGTGTAGGAGTGGGGAAACCAACCCAGTTCACCAGATTAGCCTCCGTCACTCATGTGGAGGAGTGGGGAATCAAACCCAGTTCTCCAGATCGAAGTCCACCGCTCCAAACCACCGCTCATAATCACTACACCACGCTAGTTCTATACCATTTTTTCCTTATACATCTACTTACCATTTTAGTAAAAAATACTGCATTGTTCAGAAATAAGCTGGATGTACCCCTGCCATGTGAATGAAAACATAATTGAGTAAAAGAGTACAATGAAAAAGGCATAGCTTGTACAAAATAGAATGTAAATATGGTTCAGAAAACACAGCCCATTGGAAGTAAGATTCATTCATTTCAATGGGATTTATACCTGAGTAAGTGTCCCAATTTGTACTTCTAGTAATCACAGAGAATATTACCCCATACCTCTCAGGTTTCACTAAATGGAGTCTCCTAGGATACATCATGAGAATATAACTTCATACACAACTGACATGTGCGCAGATTTCAAAAGGTATAGTATATGTTGAAAGGTTTATAAATAAGCTGCACTAAAAGCAATATTAAAAAGGTGAATCTTAATCTTCTTAAAACGAACTTCCCGGTATATTTCAGTGGTACAGAGAACTCAAAATGGGAGGGAGGGAGAGAAAAGCAAGGTTTAATGCTGCTTCATACAGATTCAAAACAGACAAAAGGAGGTATTTCTTCACACAATGCAGTTAAATTGTGGAATGTCCTGCCCCAGGATGTGGTGATGGCTGCCAACTCAGAAAGGAGTGGACATGTTCATGGAGGATAAGGCTATACATGGCAACTAATCAAAATGGATACTGGTCATGATGCGCACCTATTCTCTCTAGTATCAGAGGAGCATGCCTATTATTTTGGGTGTGGTGGAACACAGGCAGGATGGTGCTGCTGCAGTCGTCTTGTTTGTGGCTTCCTAGAGGCACCTGGTTGGCCACAGTGTGAACTGACTGCTGGACTTGATGGGCCTTGAAGTCATGATCCAGCATGACTTTTCTTATGCTCTTATGTTTTTACACAGGGCCTCATATTGGATAAACTCATTTCAAGCAACAAGAAGGAGAACCTCTCTTTCAGGTAAGGAAGTATTGTCCTTCAGTTGATAAGGTTCTTCAGCTGAAATTCAGTTGTGAAACAGATGAGGTTTTCAATTATCACTGCATCTGTGAGCTTGCAAAGGTGTAAGAAGGTCAGTCCTGCCTCTTAGCCTTTATTTTAGTATCAATTTGTGAAAATATCAGCTACATCAGCCCTACAGAAAGAAAAAAACAAAGGGCAGGAAGGTGTGGCCATGGTCAGCTAGTGAGATACAAGCAGGAATACCCAAGTGGTGACATCTGAGAGCTGATCCATAGACTCAGAAAAAGCACAAGGTACAGGCACAGTTGGCTACAACACCATGCTAAAATGTTGGTTTGCAAAAAAACAAAACAAACAAACAAACAAAAAAACACCCTGCCTGTGGAAGGGTACAATGTGAGGGAGCTTTGGGTCTAAGCTGATTCCACATGATGGGGGGGGGGGAGTCCTATTATGGTCAAGTTGCTAATGTGACTGTTCAATGTATTTGCACTTGCAACAGAGATTTTACATGGCACCAGGTAACCCATTTCGTTACCAGTTCACCTCAGATACTGATTCCATTGCTGCTCCCCCCCCCACATACCGTTGTCATGCTGCCATCATGATCCTACACCCAATATTAACATTTTTGGTTCATGTGCAGTGCTGCCCAAGAATAATGCAATGTTGTACTTAAAAAAAAGCCTCGTGGTTTGTATGGTGCGGCTCCAAAACCACGTATCAGTTGAATCCTTTGGTAATGCTAATCGCTGGAAGGTACTGGGTGTCCAATGATGGTCATCTACACTGAAAAGTCTAATTGGCTTCCTACAGCTTGGGAGAAAGGGAGAGGACGCTTCAGGAACTTATGAAACGGTGATCAAGAGAGAAGAGAAAAACACTTGCCACTCGTATTGTTGTAGCGTAGTAACAACACTATGATGCTGTCCTCCCCACCCCCTCTCTATTTTGTTGGTGTCAGCATGGTAAGCGGTTCATTGTGAAAATGCAGAGGAAGGGGGCAAAAGAGGGATTCCCTTTCATTCAAACACAAGGCATACAATCCCTTCCGGAAGCATGACAAAGATCATCCCAACACCAGATATTTTTAGCAGGAAAAAAAATGAGCTGCTCATTGTGCATGAATGATGAGGTCACGTAGAGAGCAAAAAAAAAAAAAAAAGGAATATGCCTCCTGAAATAGAGGAGAACCTCTATGGAATCAGCCTACTCTTCCTGAAATGCATGTTTTCTACATGCACGGAAGGTTGTCCCCCCCCCCCGCCCGACAAAACATTTTAATACACAACTCCCCATTTCATTCTGAAATTGGACAGTCCTTAGGGCAGTTGCGTGGGATTTTTCTGAAGAGTTCTGAAAAGGACACCCTGACAAGAGAGGTGGTGTCCGATACGAAAATCCTGATAGGAAGCTTACAACACCTAATTAATTCAATAACGTGGACCCAATAAGTGCTACAAACTCAGGGAACACGTGAAAACCAGCTTATGTGATCAGTTCTCATGCCATGATTCAAAAGTGAAGTTACCACAGTGAAGTTTAAGAGTGTGCGAATGCTCCAGCATGTATCAAATTCCTCACATCCTGAAAGCCAGGAAGCGTAAATCACTGGAAACCATGGTACATGCAGTAGCATGTCCAGAGCCCACCGATTTAAAATACAATACAATAAAGTCAGGGACCCTAATGTATTAAGA
The DNA here is from genome assembly GCF_029931775.1 of Euleptes europaea. NCBI lineage: Eukaryota > Metazoa > Chordata > Lepidosauria > Squamata > Sphaerodactylidae > Euleptes > Euleptes europaea. Next base: position 24,113,376 of record NC_079326.1, read on the forward strand.
AGGTTAGACTCTGCAGTATTGTGAAGCCTTTAAGTGTAGATTGCATTAATGGAGAAAGAGCAAGGTTGATACTATTAAAGGCATCAGATGGAAAACAGCCAGAGGATTGATCAAAGATCAAATATGGCCCAAGTGGAAGAGGTAGGGAAGGTAGCTAAGAAGCCCAGTTTGCAACCCATGGCACATAATGTTATGCAGTTCTAACAGTGCATTCCTAAGGAGAGTTACTCCAGTCTAACCCATTCTTTTCAATGTTCTTAGACTGGAGTAACTCTCCTTAGGAATGTACTGTAAGTCTCACTGGCTGAATGGGAGACACTTGCTTCTTCAGTGTTGTTGATTTTATTGCTAGAGTACTTTACTTAGACCAATGGTTCTCAAACATTTTGAGGAAAGACCCACTTCTAAATTCAATCTAATGTTTAGGACCCACTTCCTAAATAACTTCGCATCACTTTCCCTCTCGGCAAGATAAAACATAAGCACCTTACATTAGTTAACACTGGGCAAGTTTATGTTTTATTTTTAATTCTCAATATTTAGAAATGCATACCACTATTGAGCCACAAACTGTATAAACCCCTCTCTGCCATTTTGTCCATTAAGCAGCACAGCCTAACTTGCCACCCTCAGGTCACCCTTGTCCACTTCCTCTTGAGACTCACATCCTACTTTTGAGTCTCAACCTATAGTGTGATAATTATTCACCTGGAGTCGATTATGCTCTAAATCATAGAACCTCAAACTTTTTAAAGTGGGATTACTTCTAAACGCACCTGTCCTTCAGGACTCATTTGCTAAGTAATTCCATGCTACTTGAAACTTTCCTAATATCAAATGGAAGAACGTCACATCTCAGTTAACACTGGGCAGGATTTTTAAAATAAATTTTAGTACTTTTAAGTATGTAGCTTTGCTGAGCAAGAGGCTTATTTTATAGCCTTTTGCACATTAAGTGGAGGCCAACTCAAATTTGCCAACGAGCCTACCACAGCCTCTTCTCCCAGCTATACCTGTTCCTTCCCCTACCTTCCCAGGTTTGTGATCCACCTATAAAAGAGTCATCATGACCCACTTTGGGTCCTAACCCACAATGGGAACACCACCGACCTAGGGCATTAGTTCAACTGATGGATGGAGAACACCGACAGGACTTTAATGGGGGGAAGGTGCTCTTCAAATTCCATTCTCTAGAGAAGTCCACTCCCCCCCCCACCAAAATGATCAAGCTGCTCCCCAGACAACTTGAGGTTGTCATCTAAATTTCCATTCCCCTTGCACATCTGCTATGAGACCTTACTGCACATCCCTTGCACATCTGCTATGAGACCTTAATGTACCCACTTCACTTTCCCCCCTTTAAAGTCCTGTCTATGTTCTCCTGACTTTCCCTGTGACTCAAATGGGATCTGTAGCATCCTGCCCCATGGATTGTTCCTTCCCAGGACTGCTGTGTGGTTCACAGTTAAGTTGGTACCTCCCATTAATGAAGCATTGGCCTTGACACTGGGAAAACAAAATATAAAAAAAACCCAGCATCTGAATCATATTCTAGTGATTTTCACGCTGCATAGAAGAGTGGTTGGTGGTGGTGCTTTTCTTAAATCAAATTACTTCAGTATTTTTAAAGAATACATAAAAATGAGGAAGGAGTCCAATTCGAGTATCAGATTCTCATAGTGAGAATGCTCATGTGAAGTGCAAGATAGAAGGCCATATCTGCCAGGAAAATCTAATAGAAAAAAGAAGGTGGCATTGCATGCAGTGGGAATAACCAACACACAAACAGTACGTTAAATCAATTACAAAGCTTAGTTTAGGCAGTTCTGCTGAGTATGTTTTCAACTAACATTTTCAATTGGAAATAAAGCATAAATACGGAATTATACAAGACAAAACATTTGGTTGGGGTTTATTTTACTTCTCTGTTTTATTCCCAAGATTTCTCTTCTCCATCGCCATCAGTACCTTCCATTTTCCACAGTTTAGATCAACTTGAGTTGGCTAAGAGAAAGCCCGGCTATTTCGCTCCATTCCATATTCTTAGTATTTTGGGAAAGTTTCTCCCCAGGAATATTCCCGAATTTAGCAACATTTCTCACCATAGAAATCTACAAGATTCTCTGCTGTGATCACACTGAATCAACGATTATATACCAACTATAAGAAAGGAGACTAAAAAGACTCATATCAACATTATTTTCGATGCAATTCAGAATCACATAGTGTTATTGCGATACGTCTGTTAGGGTTGCACACTTTATATTTTAACAGCACCTTAGGACGAGCCCTAAGAAGAGAATCCCAGAGGCAGGCTTCAGAGTTCCAATGGATCAAGGATTGGGGGCAGTACAATCTGATAGACAACAGAGTGGGCTGAAGAGCAAAAACACTGCGTAGAAGTCATTCTAGAAGATACTTGTCCCCTTTTACTGTTGGGAGCATTGAGGTTGAAAGCAAAGCAATTTATCCAAACCATGATGAATCCACCATGACAGGGGATTCCAAAGACAATGACCTCTGGTACATACCTGAGACCTATTTTTAGAGACTTTCCACTAGAATTCACTAGATTGAGAACTAAGCAAATTTGGGGGTGTGTGTGTGTAGCTGGCCCAGCTGTTACTACGGGGTAGATAGAAGATCAAAGTTCTTCCTTCTTAATTAGAAAATCTGCAGCGATCATCCGGATCCTCTTCCCCCATGTTTTGCCGCTTAAATGAGTAGAATACTCACATGAATAGTAATGTCAACTACAACGGTGTTGGTATCTACTTCTGTATGGCCAGGAATGATAAAGGCCAATACAAGCAAGCACCCATAATTATTCCCTTTGAGATGTGCATAATTGAAGCGGTGATGGACAACGACAGAGACTTCTGCAAGGAAAGAGAGGGTAGATATACCTATAGCACTACTGATACCTTTTGGCTGGAGCGAAGGGCCCATCTCCTGTTCTCAAGCTGCTGCCTGCCCACTGCCATAGCCTGTTAACCAACCATCTCCACGCAGGTACTGGGATATGTATGTGCATTTATGTCTATCTACGGGTATGTCTGAGCTAGCCTAAACTTTCCTTGGCCTGTCTGAAAATCTTCCTCTTCTGGTCCCAGGCCTCAGGGCCTATCCCACACTGCTTGAAAATGGCAGCGCTGTGCGATGATATGGTCCAGTAGCCCCTAAGCGTGGCTGTCATCCTTCCACAAGAATCCTGTTTGTATGTGTGCTTTTTCTGTACACCCATTTTCTAACCATGGGGGAAAACACAGTAAGAAGACAAATTCCTGTAGATCTGGGTGGGGGGGGGGAACCCAACTGGTTGGCAATAGGTCCTTTTGCCATTTGTTGAGGTTTCATAGGATCTTTCCCCTCACTTTAATTTTTGAGCAGCATTTTCTCTTTTAGTCACTAGAGATTGTGACAGCTACAGAGGAGAGGGAACTGTGTACAATAATATTTCCTTGATTCAACTTATTGTCATGTTTGAAGTCAGATGGAAAAAAAGAGAAAAGAAGTGGAGCAATGAGGGGGGAAGAGATGTATAGAAGTAAGACAGAGAATGAGAACAATGTATAAAAAAAGAGTTCAGGAAACACATTATATATGATTTCAGAGAATATTTATGTACTCTTAACCAACTTTCAAAGACCACAATGAAAGAAAATGAAGGACTTCCTGGGGTTCAAAGCAGGTCATTCATGGCTTCCAGCAAACCTTGCGTAATAGAATTTTGCAGAAAGACTGGGTAAAAAACCATCCTCCAAAATGCGACTTATGAGTACAGGACATAGAATCTACCTTTGAGAACAAACCGTTTCATTGTTAGCAGAAGTCCAGGATTGCAGCACAAAGATAGAAGCATACTCACAGTTGATGAGGGGAAAAAAGAAATATCTGCTGAAACAAAAGGGGAACTTGCATAGAAACATAGAGCTGGGAAGTACCCCAAGGGTCATCTAGTCTGAACCCCTGCACAATGCAGGAAAGTCACAACTGCCCCCCCCCACTCCCCCACTGACCCTTGCCAGCATGGTGTAGTGGTTAAGAGCGGTGGACTCTAATCTGGAGAACCAGGTTTGATTCCCTACTCCTCCACGTGAGCGGCAGACTTTAATCTGGTGAACCGGGTTGGTTTCCCCACTCCTACACATAAAGCCTGCTGGGTTTGGGGCTAGTCACAGTTCTCTCTGAACTCTCTCAGCCTCACCTACCTCACAAGGTGTCTGTTGTGGGGAGAGGAAGGGAAGGTGATTGCAAGCTGGTTTGAGACTCCTTAAATAGGTCAAGAAAACTGAGGTATAAAAGCCAACTCTTCTTCTTTTTTCCCCCTATGCTTGGAGGAAGGCAGAAAACCTCCAGGATCCCTAGGCCAATCTCAACTGGAGGGAAATTCCTTCCTGACACCGAAGGGGCAATCGGCAATAACCTGAGCATATAAGAAAGGGCCACAAGAGCCAGGCACTGGTTCATTCCTTCCTGTCCTCCCTCTCATGAGCTGCCTAAATTCATAGGGGGTCATAGAATCAGCATTGCTGTCAGATGGCCATCCAATCTCTCTTTAAAAACCTTCAAAGAAGGGGAGCCCACCATCTCCTGAGGAAGACAGTTCTTCTGAGGAACCGCTCTGTCAGAAAGTTCTTCCTAATGTTTAGGCAAAAATTATTTGGATTTAATTTCAACCTGGTGGTTCTGGTCCGACTGTCTGGGGATACAGAAAACAACTCCGCTCCATCCTCTATATGACAGCCCTTCAAATACTCGTCGATGGTTATCGTATCACGTCTCAATCGTCTCCTCTCCTGGCTAAACATACCCAGCTCCTTCAACCTTTCCTCATAGACCCCTCACCATCTTTGTCCCCCTCCTCTGGGCAAAATCCAGGATATCAATATCCTTCTTCAATTGTGGTGCCCCAAACTGAACACTGCGGGAGGTTTTTCAAGATTCTGGATAGCTCTGCCCCAACAATAGCTCTTCTTCCAACCCTAATATCATCATGACAAAAGTCTCACAAGGAAGCCACACTGCCTACCATTCTGAGAGCCCTCCCCTCCAGAAAGCCTATTAATAAAGATTGTATGTGTGATGTGTATGAGAGATTACGTGGATATGTGAGACTGTTATTGCTGGGATATGTGGGACAAATTTGATAGGCCTCCACAACTGCGATCTTTTAATTGAAGATATGCATTTGAGATACAGTAGTTTAGAGGAGTACTGACATAAAAGATAAGGATTCCTTGTAAATGAGAGAAATGAATATCAATCTGTCATCTAATCTGTCACAGGTATATCTGACCTTTCAAGCAGATGTTATTGCAATAAAATACACTATCTTATCTACTAGGAGAATTGATACTACCTTACCTGCCAGATCACATACAAAGGGAATCTCGTTGGGCTTAACAGAACCTTGTCTTTCCTATTATGCCTTGCGCATACTCAGGAGCACAAGTGATGTGCCAGTGCAGTATGAGGAATGAAAAATGTGTGTATACCACCCATATCCCTATACACTCTTCACGCTCTGCTTGATCATGTTAAACAAGCTCCAAATCCCACAAGGTGATACAATGGAGTGCTAGATGATGCGAAAGACGTGGGCACACATTCCATTCTACAGACAGTTTCAGGGGAGAAACATGACTTGGTGAAGCTCTATAAGGATGACTCTTTTAGCCCCTTCCTGAGCTGAGGCATACGGGGATGCAGCGGCGCCTCTTCCTAAGCCGATTCCCGTACGCCGTTAAACAAAAAAAAGCCGTTTTGCAGATTTTTTTTTTTAACTGGGGCCTTTTGCCCCATAGGGAATAGCGAGGCTGCTCCTGCTCAAAAGCAGGTGCAGCAACGCCATTTCCGGCGCCGGCGGAAGTGGCCGAAAGGGGATAGGGAGCCATCTAACTGGCGGCTCCTCCCCCCAGAATGCCCCCCTCTCCACGCCATTGCCGGCGCCATGGAGAGGCTGCGCCGGCAGAGGGGGGAAGCGCGGTGCTGCGGCGCTCGGTTGCTGTTGGAACTGGCCTTGCCTCTGGCATGAATGTGTGCAATCACGTGATTACACGCACTTACGCCGGCGGCCAGGTCACACCCCCTTCAAAGGACTCTCAGCCCCATTCTCAGGAATGGGCTGTTTATGTAGGAGCTACACATTTATGTGGGGAAGGATCATGCTCTTGGCATCTTGGTTTAGGCAATCAGCTTCCACTTTCAGAGAATGATAGAGGCATACCCTAGTGTCTGAGTACCTATGATTGCGTATCTTAACACAATGTTTGATGTGGAAAGACCTAAAAGGTTTTTTTTTTAAGGAGACAATGAGGAAATACAAAGAATATGAAAACATAATTCTTTTTGAGCCTCTTAAATTATCTCAAGTGAGAATAAAAAGTGCTGAAGAAACAGTAAATAAAGGCTTTCAGGAGAGCCTCACTAAATCATTTACGACTTATAAACTTAAAAAGCCTGCTCAGTGATATTAGTAAAAACTTTTGGCAAATGTATCTCATGTTTCCAGAAATCATAAAGCCACAGTTCTGAAGGGGGGAAAAAAACGTATTGTGTCACTAAAACTGCAGATAGCTTTCTGTAAACAAGATATTTACCATCACCAGCTTGAATTTTGTTCTTCAAAATTTTAGTTTCTGAAGGTCAGATAACTCTGTAACTGCTTAATAGAGAGAATCAAAGTAGTACCTCTAAATATCTCCAAGCTCTGATGGGCTTATATTCTGCTCCTTAGGTGAGGTATTAGCAAAGCTTATTTATTTTCATTTCCAAGGCTTTTATTTGTCCATTCCCTTGTGGTAAAGCTGATTTCCATGATGATTTCCTTCTTAATTTTAATACCCCTTTTACTCATCATATAGACATAAGAATTTTCCCTAAAATAATGAAACCCTTCCAAAGGAAATGAAGACAACTAAGCGGGGGGGGGGGGGGGGGGGGCTGGAAAGTCAACTAAAGCTTACTTTTCAATTAATTGATCCGCTGTCATACGCATACATGAAATATTTTTTATATGCAGGGAAAATAAGGTTAATTAACATAAAAACCCTTCACTCGTCGAGGTGTTGAATTTTGTATTTTATCCATGCTGCTGTAAGCGCCTTGATTTCCCAGTAATGACCTAGTTCTTCTAATGAGTAACATTAACCCCTGGCTGTAGCTGTCCAGGACTTAATTGTCAACTGGAGCTGAAATAGGAGAGTTTGCCGATCAGCAGGTATGTGGTATATTAACTCATGTCATTTCAGACCCTAATAAATAAATCTGTTGCTAAGGCAACAGGAACATCAGCTGTATCAGTTTTTTTTTACTGTATAAAAGAAACTGCCATTCACACACCAAGCTTTTGAAAAGAAAATTAACTATATGTAACCATAATTAGAAGAAACATTATTTTTCATCTTAGAAAACATATCTACATTAATGAGAAAAGACACTGGAAAAAAGTAACAAAAAAAAGCTTTCTGCTGTGATCAGGGTGACAGAAATGGTTCCCCGCCAGTGAAGGAACACAATATGAAGCATATGCATCGAAGGGAGGATGGATTACACAACGGTGCAGCGCTTAGGGTACACAACTGAGTTGGAAGTTTAGTAAGACTTACTTTCAAGTAAATACATACACGGTTGGACTGTGAGTGTTTCCGAGATCTATGCTGATGCTGCTTCGCAAACCACGGAAACAAATGCGCAGAATACTGGCCATGCAAGAACGCGTGTGCACAGTGGGCATGATGCAAGACTGATGTCATACACACTTCTCAATCACATCACAACGAGTCTTCCGTCTGGGTTCCTCACTGATATCACTGAAAGCTTAACAGTGCAGTCCTAAGGAGAGCGACACTCTTCTATGTCCATTGACTTCAGTGGACTCAGAATGCACCGTAGGACTGCATTGTAAAACAATTTTCTCAGTTGAATACACATGAACACATGAAGCTGCCTTCTACTGAATCAGACCCTTGGTCCATCAAAGTCAGTATTGTCTACTCAGACCAGCAGCAGCTCTCCAGGGTCTCGGGCAGGGGTCTTTCACATCACCTCCTTGCCTAGTCCCTTTAACTGGAGATGCTGGGGATTGAACCTGGGACCTTCTGCATGCCAAGCAGATGCTCTACCACTGAGCCACGGCCCCTCCCCAATAAATAAAGCATGTCAAGTCTTAGGTCCCATTCACACTGGTGTGGTCACTCCCACATTGCTCTGTGTCTGTATAAAGGATGTTGATCATGTGGTTCCCTGGACAGTATGCCGAACACACGAAAGAACTATTGCCCAGCTCCTCAGAGTTTTATATGTACTCTGGCCAGTGTGGGAGTAACTATGCCTGTCAGAAGTACATTAAAGGGGGTCTTGTCATTTTTTTTTAAGTCAGGATGTTCTAAGCTCTCCTCAGTTTTTATTTATTATTATCAAGAACTAGCCATTTTATTCTTGGATGAGTCAACGCAGAGACAGAACAGCAAGGCCAGAAAATGTGAATGATATGTTACAGAATTAATTGTTTGCAGCGTTATCCTCGGGTCCTGGAAGAATTTTTGAGTTCCTCTGCATCTCCGATTCCTCACTGGTAAAATGAGCACACAGGAATTTTTACAGATCTCTCCTACTCTTCATTTCAGACTTCCAAATCTCTATATATTTATTCATAATTATAAAAGTACACTCAGAGGTTATGGGAAGAACAATGCAGATTGACTGCCGAAATGAGCAGTCTGCTGGCGATGGGGTTTTTTTGGGAGCCGTCAACTCATTGCTGACTTATGGAGACCCCGTAGGGTTTTCAAGGCAAGAGACCTTTGGAGGTGGTTTGCTACTGCCTGCCTCCACATCACAACCCTGGTATTCCTTGGAGGTCTCCCAAATACTAGCCAAGGTCAGGGCTGAGAGTGTGCGACTGGCCCAAGGTCACCCAGCAAGCTTCCATGGCACAAATGGAGATCTGAACCGGGGATTCCCAGGTCCTAGTCCAACACCTTAACCACTACACCATGCTAGTGATGCAGCCCTATTTAAATGGATAAAGTGGCTGTAAAGAGGAAGGCTGAGATTTCACGGGGAAAGAAACATTCCCCTTTTTTCACCTTGCCAGTATCCCCATAGGGAATTCTGTCTATGTATCAGAGAATGTGCAACTCCTCTTCTTCGTAGAAGACACAATAGCAAGGTTCATTCATACTTCTTGGCTGCTGTTTCACAGAATGCCTTAAGTCACCCAGAGTGGCAAAACACTGCTTGCACAACATTTTTGTAACCCTGAAGTATCCTATTCAACTTTCTGTATCTGCCATGACAGTGATGTGCCTAAAAAGGTAAAGGTCCCCTGTGCAAGCACCGGGTCATTTCTGACCCATGGGGTGACGTCACATCCCGATGTTTACTAGGCAGACTTTTTTGTTTACGGGGTGGTTTGCCAGTGCCTTCCCCAGTCGTCTTCCCTTTACCCCCAGCAAGCTGGGTACTCATTTCACCGACCTCGGAAGGTTGGAAGGCTGAGTCAACCATGAGCCGGCTACCTGAACCCGACTTCCATAGGGATCGAGTGGAGGTCGTGAGCAGAGCTTGGACTGCAGTACTGCAGCTCACCACTCTGCGCCACGGGGCTCCTTATATGCCTACCGGCACAAAAATGTGGTGAACTAAGTCCCAATTCACACACTCAGAAATTGCTTGTGTTATCTGCTTTTTTAGACTTCAGACTGCAGGTGGAAACTCATGTTTGGGTGCTCTGTAACGTTTAAAATATTTCCCACAAGTGGGAAACTAGCATGTTAAGGAAAGGGCAAAAATAAAAATCTTCTCCCTAACACAAGGTAAGTATCAGTGGTCAGAAAGTTTATTACATGAGGGAGCCTACAAATATATGACTCCCTATCTACTATCTGAAGTGGTAAAGGTAAAGATAAAGGTCCCCTGTGCAAGCACCGGGTCATTCCTGACCCATGGGGTGACGTCACATCCCGACATTTCCAAGGCAGACTTTGTTTGCGGGGTGGTTTGCCAGTGCCTTCCCCAGTCATCTTCCCTTTACCCCCAGCAAGCCGGGTACTCATTTCACTGACCTCGAAAGGATGGAAGGCTGAGTCAACCTTGCGCCGGCTAAGGTGAAATTTTGCTGAGGCACAGTTGTGTGTGTGTGTGTGTAACATACAGTCAAGTCACAGCTGACTTATGGCAACCCAGTAGGGTTTTCAAGGCAAGAGATTAACAAAGGTGGTTTGCCATGGCCTTCCTCTGGTATTAACTGCGTAGATAGCTAGATATGCTTCCAGTTTTAAAAAAGTGAAGGTTATTATTAGACAGATTTATACAAACATGCACATATGCAGGTCTGTACCCACTGGAACATCTCTCTCTCTGTGTGTAAAGTGCTGTCAAGTCACAGCTGGCTTAGGGCAACTCAGTAGGGTTTTCAAGGCAAAAGACTAACAGAGGTGGTTTGCCATTGACTTCCTCTGCATAGTGACCCTGGTATTCCGTGGTGGTCTCCCATCCAAGTACTAGCCAGGACCAACCCTGCTTAGCTTCTGAGATCTGACAAGATCAGGCTAGTCTGGGCCATCCAGGTCAGGGCGAGGCACATTACCAGGAGGTGATTTTATCGCAGTAATTTTGCATGGTAAATTTCTTATTCATGTGGAACCACCTGACAACTGAAATACATGACAATGGAAGACTCCTTTCAAAGCCTGGCTTGGGATGTGTATGTGGGGCAGCTTTTCAAATGATCAAGGGCAGAATCAGCAGTTATGGAAAGGGGGGGGGGGTCAAGGACCTGTCCTCCCTCTAGCCAGTTTCTCTTCCGGAAATAGTCCTCCAGCTCCAGTGTGTCTGTTGCAATGTCTAACCTGGCTTTATCTACAGCTTTAAAAGGAAATGGAAAGGTGCAAGTTGTAGCATAAAACTCAAAGGTGGGTGCATGTGGAGAAGCTGGGGTCCTTTCTACCCGCTAGATGAAGCATATACTCCTATGACATTGCTTATTAGATCTCGCATTCTATTTGATTGCATTGTTTTGAACGGTGTAATCTGCCTTGAGTCTCTCTCAGTGAGAAAGACAGGCTATAAAGAAAGAAAACAAATAAATAAATAAATTTGAGCACACGAGAGCCAGCGTGGTGTAGTGGTTAAAAGCAATGGTTTGGAGCGGGGGACTCTGATCTGGAGAACTGGATTTGATTCCCTGCTCCTCCACATGAACGGAAGACTAATCTGGTGAACTGGATTTGTTTCCTCGCTCCTACACATGAAGCCAAGTGGGTGACCCAGGGCTAGTCACACTCTTTCAGTCCCACCTACCTCACAGGGTGTCTGTTGTGGGGAGGGGAAGGGAAGGTGATTGTAAGCCGGTTTGAGTCTCCCTTAAGTGGTAGAGAAAGTTGGCATATAAAAACCAACTCTTCTTCTTCTTCCGTATACTGAATTGATCCATCAAAGTCAATATTGTCTACTCAGACCAGGAGCGGATCTCCAGGGTCTCAAGCAGAGGCCTTTCACATGACCTACTTCCCTAGTCCCTTTAACTGGACATGCCAGGGATTTAACTTGGGCCTTCTGCATGCCAAACAGATGCTCTACCACTGAGCCACGGCCCCTCCCCATTTGCCCCCCTAGTTCTTCCCTCTCAGTGGCCTTGGACACAGTCCATCATCTGTAGGCCTGAAATAGCACAATCCCCATTTTGCTGATTAAGAATCATGATTTTCCCGCCCTTGGACTGACATGTGTATATTTTAGTTACACATTGCAACCTATTTGCAGAGGTGAGCCAGGCTAGAGGGTAAGGACATGATTCTGCTGCCACAGCACGTACTTGTGGCACCCACTTTGCCCTATGTACGAAGAGGCTGTTAAGAGTAAAGCTGAGATTTGTACCCAGAATCATTTTCTCCTGCCACGCCCCATATAGTTGGAATTTCCAATCATCAATGGAGGTTGATCAGAGCGTTCCTGGTTCCTCCTGCTGCTGCAGTCCATTGAGCCCTCCCCTCATATACGTTTCTGGTGTAAACAGACTCTACTCTGTTGTTCTTGTGCACAAAACTTGACTATCGTTTACTCATATAGATATCGATATTCTCACTGCAACAGACAATGTCAAGGAGTGAAGAGATCCAATGTAAATCATCATGTAAATCTACAGGTGAAGAGGTTCTTATAAGTTGGTAAATATGTAATGGTATCAACACTAGCAGCAAAAAGAACTAAAACAAATAATTCTCTTGATCCACGTGACCACCATCTGATACAGAGGTCATGTTAATGACTTTTTCTCTTAGGATAGTGACTTCCAAACGTACTTATTTCTTTGTTGAGGACATACTGCTCAGTGCTAACCACAGATCATTAGATTCTGAGGACGCCATGCAGAAGGCTTGAAGAGAAGCATTTGCAGGTAGTACTAGCACGGACAGGAGAAGACTGGATAACTTCTAGCATTGTTCAGTAAAAGGACAAGCATCAATCCAAATCTTTGGAAGTTATTATCTCTTTATTGGGGGCTTCCTAGAGGCACCTGGTTGGTCACTGTGTGAGCAGACTGCTGGACTTGATGGGCCTTGGTCTGATCCAGCAGGGCTTTTCTTATGTTCTTATTACTTTTAACTTCAAAGTGACTGAAGGAGCAATCCTGAACTGGGCTACTTAGAACTAAATACCATTTATTCAGTGGGGCTCTTAGGATTGCAGCTTGTTTGTTTTGTCTTTCTGATGTATCTCTATAAATGTAAAAGTCCCATTGGCTACTTTCCCCATTTCTTGCTAAATTAGATTATGATTTTGCCATATGTAGTCTCACCTAAGAGAGTTTCTTTCCATTCTGACATCTCTTCACCAAGGTTCATTTTCCTACCTTGCTCCAACTGTCAGGACAACCTTCTTGTACCTTCCCATGCTCACAACCTGTATTTGGAGGAACCCCTCACCTTTGATTGAAAAGTTTGTAAGGAGAGAAGGCACATCAATTTTACTATGGCTAGGATATATGAGAGCCAGTGTGGTCCAGTTGACAGGGACTTGGATTCTGATAAGGGAGTCATGGGCTAACACCCTGATTCAGCCACGGGCCTTCTCAGCTTCATTAATTCTCAGCTTCAGATATAGTTTGAAAAAAGAAAAGAAAACAGAGACCTATTAATGGTTGGGAAGCCTAATAATAATTTGTACAGGACAAGTACATATGATCTAATATAGCACAATTAGAGTTTAACCACAAACTTTATAGGCGGGCCTTAGGCAAACCACCAAGGAATACCAGGGTCACTATGCAGAGGCAGGCCATGGCAAACCACCTCTATTAGTCTCTTGCCTTGAAAACCCTACTGGATTGCCCTAAGTTAGCTGTGACTTGACAGCACACACACATAGAGATGTTCCAGTGGGGGCAGACCTGCATATGTGTGTGCGCATGTGTGTCTAAATCATTCTTATAATAACCTTCTCTTTTTAGAACTGGAAGCATATATAGCTATCTATACATTTAATACCAGCAAAGTATCCTTGTACAGAAAAATGGCTGAAATGATAACAGTGATGAGAAAACATGGCATCTTGAAAGAGGAATAGTACACTTCTGACAATATTTTTTACACAGCCCCTCCACATCCTCCTTATTACATCAATTACCAAAACCTGGTGTTTGTTTAATGAGATCATTCCAGGGCCTCATAAGGGAATATTTCAATCTGCTAATGCCTGAATAAGGCACAGAAAACTGTTAGTCACTAATGCAATGAATGATTTGTGCATGTCAGTGCGTGTGTGTCTGTGCATGTGTGTGTGTACGTCTCGTCCGGCTCCCCCAATGCTCTTAGAGTCCATTTACCTGTACGATCCGCACTCTCCCTTAGCACGCCTTTGCGAGGCCAAAGATGCGAGATGCGAGACAAGCGCCAAACTAAAATCCTTAATTTACTAATTCATATTCATCAAATTATAAAAAAGCAAAACCTGCATTTTTATGAGCGTATTTACATAAATCATTTGCCGAAGCATCCTAACACTAAACAGTCGAAGCCGGGGCCCCCAAACCATTTGCATATGCACGTCCCTTCTCCGACGTGAAAATATCGGCGTTTCGGATTTTCACGGGGGAAAAGCCTGGCTGCAATGGAACTCTAATGGGCTTAGAACAGTAAATTCTGAAGAAACTGATTGCTGCCCCCGTAGCTAGTAAATGTCTGTCTAGACCCAGTGGCATTTGGGGGAGAAAAAAAAAGTGTTTTATCATAAAATTATCCCAGCAGAGTCCATTCTGCGAGATAACATCATCATCTTCGCCATCATCATCAGTACTCCGTGCAGGACCCAACAGCTCTGGCACAATATTGCCAGTCATTTATCTGTTGTCAGCACAGGTTACACACTGTAATCCTTGACTGCCTCGGAATTAGAATGTCTTTGATGTCCCCACAAGAGTTTTTTGCCCGAAGGCTTTACCAATGCTCGGCGGCTCAGTGTTTATTCCTCGTAATCTTCCTCTCATCTCCAGGCTAGCAGTGACAGATGGTTATGGGCACACAATAGTATTAAGAGTTTGATATTTTTTTTTTCTTATGCCGTGCTCTCTGTACAACAAATAGCTATCAGACGCGGGCCAGAGAGCTGACATGGCTCGCTTAGGTAATGGCAAACAAACAGCTCGGGTTGATGCTTTCTGTCATTTTCCCTGCTAACCCTGCTTGTTTTCATTGTATACTCTCAAAGGTAAACTATATTAACCTTATAGACTGTTATTAAAAAGATATATCTATATGAGCATAAAGTGCCTCTCCCCCCCTCTCTTTTCCTCACTCTTTTGATTATGAAAGTAATACTGCTGACATATTGAACAAATATCGAATGTCAACATAAATTTTTAGTATGTGATAATATTCCCCTTCATATAGCCGTGTGTCAGACGGGAACCCGTGGATGATGCATAGCAGTAAATAACCCAAACAAAATTAGTTCTCTTGTCAGCTTCTACCTTGTATGTCCCCAGGCATCAGTAAAATTGACTGCACGCTAGATTTTCAAAATTAGCCCTAATGTTAGCTGTGTGTCTGGCAACCTCCAAGTTTCCAATGTTCTACTATATTACCCGTAAGGATGAATGTGTTACTTTTATATTTTGGCATTTGATCTTGCTGATGTGGCTTTTTCCCTCCCCCCTCTCTTCTTCAAATTAAAAATAATTTAGCTTTAACAATAACCATGCGCACAAACACAAGGCTGCATCTCTTTAAGCAACTAACTTTAGGCAATTAAATTAAATTAAACAAAAACACAAAAACAAACCCCCAATATACGCAGAAATAAAAGGAATTATTCCATTTAATATCGTTCATTTTATTAACTTAGCTTGGCATTCCCTTATGCAAAATGCAGAATAAATTGTATGTCAGGGGTGTGTGTGTGTGTCTTGTTTTCTATTTAGTCCGCAATTTTTATATGGCATGCTAAGAGAATCATAACGGTTTCAGTTCTTAATATACACCTTTATAAGGTGAAAAATGTCAACTAGCAACTCTGCTGTCAGATTAGTAAACTAATGCAGCCCCTTCCACAAATGGGAGATGCAATAAGTATCTGTTGTTAGTACATTATATTGTAAAATAACCTATGAGAATACAGGATTTTTGAGTTTGCAGCAATAAAATATGATTAAAAATAAATGTATCTCCCCGAGAAAGGCTGTACGGGAAGTGTGAAGTTGATTAAACAAATCCAAAGACAGATTCCACATTGACTTCCAATCTCTAAATTTTATGTTCAGACATTTAGAGTCAAAGATGAAAATCCCTTTAGGTACCAGATGCTGCAGATCATCTGGGAGAGCTTCTGGAGTTTTAATGTGCTGGAAGTCAAATCCTCCGCAAAGGCGATTTGCCCTGTCGGTGTGGTGTACTTATTGCTTCACCTGCAAACAGTTGCTCTCAGAAAATCTGACCTACTGATCGACCCAGCATCTCTGAAATAAACAGACTATAATCTGTGGATGAAGTGAACTCTAATCAGGCCACATGCAGATTAAACAAACTGTGAGGAATAAAAACTAGATTAAAATGTTCGTGCCCAATACCGGAAGATTATCAGGACATTTTACCTCTTTAAATCCTAATTTATGGCGGGAGTCAAAGCTAAAGTTTCTGGGTTTGCAGCGATTATGTGGCATGGTAGATTCCCCTCAGTTTAGAAAAGATTTTGCAATCAGGTATTTGTGTCAACAGCTTGAAAAGCAGCGGTTTTCTTGTCACATATATACATATATGCATGTTTTAAAAATCTGGACAGGTAGAGTAAAAAGTAAGACACCGAACAGCATAGTATGGTCCTGAATTTTAACACCTAGTCAGTCACATTAGGATAATTAAGATAATATAATTTAACACTGCATATTAAACATCATTAAGGGACTGAAAATGCTTTGAAACAGAATTCTCAGCATTTTATATATAATTTCAATGTCATGGCTACACATTTCTCTCCTCTCCCTTTTTTCTTGGATTCTGAAAGACAGGAAAGATTTTCAGCACTGAAATATCTTAATAACTACCATAAATGATTGCTTTTGTAATCAGTAGGAACGATGGCACATATCTGGCCATGTGCTTCATCCAATGGATTTTGTTCTTTGTTTGCTGGAGATGAGGTGACAATTAACACCAATTACCCGATCCTATTGCAGACTCCCCATGCTGTTCTTGAAGGCCTACTGACCCACACAAACAAAATGGAGGGAGGCTCAATGGGGTACATCAGAAAGGGGAAGTGGGAAAGTCCTGTTTTGCAAAGCTCATGGATAGTTAGTTGGATACCCGTGGTTCTCTTTAGAAACACGTATCATCAAAAGCCACATTATTAAACTAAAGTAATATACAGTGTCCGGAATGAGATCAAAGACATTGGATTGAATCTATACCTCATTTTTTCTGCTGCCAGAAGAGCAGGCCGCATTTTTTACCAATCCCACTCATGCGGACCCCTACATTTTGCTCAGTGCTGTTCCTGAAAGCCCCCTGACACCTGGGGCCAACATCTGAGGGGCTTTGTAGGCGACAGCTCTTGGTCCCAACCACCGTATTTTAATTTGGTATTATACTTACCACCTGTGAGGCCAAATAATGTGCAAAGGTTTCTGCTGACACTCCAGCCCCCCTGGGGTTCTGCAAAGATTACAAGTTGACTGTGGTTGGTCTTCTTGACAATGACTTGTGCATTTGGAGGGTGTGAGCTCGGTCAGTTCCTTTGGTGTTGTTAGCGGGTTATGCAGCCTCTCTTGCAAAGGGGTACAACATTCTGTCTGTGTTTTGTAGTCAAAAAGCATCAGGTCTGAGTTGCTATTTTTGGTTAAACCCACAGTTCTGTTGTTCTTCTCTTGGACAGGCAGACTCATAAATGGGCAAGTAGTCCCGTTTCCTTTAGCTCCAGGCATGTTCTTAATATGGGCCAATTTGTGTTCTGGCATAAACCTATGATTAAAAAAAATACAATTTTAAATTTTACACGGAGATATGGAGATTCTGAAAGCTGTCAAAGATTCAAAACTGATCAATATTTTCCATAAATTGATGTACGCTGCACTTGTGGGATGTGGCACAGGAAACAGAATTCTAGTCACAAGGAAGCGTGGTTTCTCAAACTGACTTACAGAGCATCTTCAAAGCAATTACTGTTCAATTCTAACCAAACTGCAAATAAGGACCATTTCACTGCCACATGGAAGCCACATAAATATTTCCATATATGGATTATTCTAACATCTCTGACAGCCATTCACCACATGAAGGGTTTCAATCACAAGGAGAAGTTCCCTGTCAGCTCCATAAAAAACCTTGGATATGACCAGCCATAAGGCAAGATGTTTTCAGGGAAACAAGGACAGGCATTTGGCGGAGACTTGAACCAAGATCTTCATGGTCTGAGAGGTTGGGAAGAGCATCATCTGCTTCTGTGGATCATATTCACTCAGTCCTTACACTCCTCTTCAGGCACAGAAAGAACAGGGGAGTGAAGCACTGGCCATTTATTCATGGAAGGTTTTGCATTGGATTTGTCACTCTATAGATGCACATTTTCCCCATCTGAATTCTCATAACTCTGCATGGCGGCTTATTGTTGAGTTTTGAGAATATGGATGGGGGAAAAGTGCATTTAAAGAGTGGCAAATCCAGTGCAAAACCTTCCATGAATAAATGGCCACTGGGTCCTTGTGAATGACAGGCAGTATGAAGACTCTGGATTGTCCAGGCCTAGCACTAGGAACGTAGCTTTCTACCTTTGCTTGGCAAACAGAACAATCATCTCTGCCTACTGCTCTCCAAGTTCCAGTCTTCCATCTTCTCCAGCCTTAGGTTCCCCTCTTAGCCATGGATTTCAGACACCCTGATTTAGAGAACACGATCACGTGGCCAAGATCTGTGTGCGGCCGCACAAAGCCCTGGCTTCGGACTGACACAATCTCCCTCCAATTGCTTGCTTTTGTTACCACAGAAAAGAAAAAGAGATTGAGAGACTGGACAATCTGACCTGATGCAAGAACTCCCTGAAAGAGGTATTCTAAAGGTCCAGTTATTTTTTAAGGAAAACAGGAGGTTGCTTCATTGAACATCAAACAACATGCAGTCACCCAGCTGCTTGCATTACATGCGTTGGAAATTATGAATTGGTACACCATCTTCTGGCTCAGCCCACACTATAATGGAATTTGAAGGAGGCTTATACTACTCTTTCACAACTGCCGTTTCTATCCCAGCAAGCCAACTCTAATAGAATAAATGATACAGGCAGGAAGATTCTCACACATCTTTCCGGTGTAGAAGATTTGCTTCTAAACTGAACGTGAAGCAATTCCTACAAGAGAGAGAAAGGAGGTCAGTTTCCTGGCCATATTTTGTTTGTATGTTTCACTCCTCAAAATAACAAAGTCTGTCGGTCTAGGACAACCGTAGGAGTGGTTTTCATATTATGTCCACTGTTCATCTGTAGCAGAGCAACAGTGAAGAGAGGCCATAATCTCAACAAAATCTAGGTTTTACTTAGTACTAGAGAGCTTGAGAATTTATCAAGTCAATACCATCAATAAAGATCAGCAGCATGTTTAGTGTGAGTAGACAATAAAAATGTTTGCAGACAAATACAAAGAAATCCTTCTCAGGAATCAGCAAGTTGGGTTAATTGCAACATAGTCTGAATGGCCACCAGGGCTACCAACAGGCCAGGGGTGCGTGGGTGGGACAAGGCAAATCATGTGATTTACTTTCATATGATGTTTGGCTTGGGCCTGGGCGGTATCAGGAGAGGCCCTAAGGGGCATCTTTGTCTGGGATCCTGTGGCGGCTCTCAACAGCCCTAGAGACCATGCTTGGTGCAGCATACTTGGTGCCTTTTTGGTGTGGCTACTGTTGGTTCACGAGCCCTGTGGGCCAGAGTGGTAAGCTGCAGTACTGCAGTCCAAGCTCTGCTCACGACCTGAGTTCGATCCCGAGGGAAGTTGGTTTCAGGTAGCCGGCTCCAGGTTGACTCAGCCTTCCGAGGTCGATGAAATGAGTACCCAGCTTGCTGGGGGTAAAGGGAAGATGACTGGGGAAGGCACTGGCAAACCACCCCGCAAACAAAGCCTGCCTAGTAAACGTTGGGATGTGATGTCACCCCATGGATCAGGAATGACCCGGTGCTTGCACAGGGGACCTTTACCTTTTTTTAACGGTTGGTTAGGGTTGCCAGCTCAGGATTGGGAAATAACTGAAGATTTTGGGGGTGGAGCATAGAGAGAGCAGGGTTTGGGGAGGGGAGGAACTTCAGTATGGTACAATGCCATGGAGTCCATCCTCCAAAGCAGCCATTTTCTCCAAGGGAACTGATCTTTGTGGAGACCAGTTGTAAAAGAAGGAGATCTCCAGCCCCACCTGGAGGTTGGCAACCCTACAGTGTTAGCTCAAGGAATATTCCTTCCAGAATGGTCTATTAAGTGACCTTTCAGATGTATATATGTCTCATACTCTGAACTAGAGTAACACCACTATGAATATCTGCCACAGATCCTGTCTTCTATTTGACTTGGGCTCTGCCAACTGTTCTTTTCCAAGATGTACAAAACCTCTTTGCAGTACCAGCTGCTGTCTCTTCTTCTGCTTGAATACAGATCTCTCTAGCTTCCCTAGCCTGCCAGCCTCTGCCTTGCCTTCATCTACTGTATTCCTCCACCTTTGTCCTTTTACATTTTCACTCTTCAGGTGTTGCTGACTTGGAGTTGGGCAGTATTTGCGATTTGCCATTTTATTAAACTTTTTTTTTTTTTTTTTAATAAAACTTACAGGGTTACTTCCAAAATCTAATTTGTCCCATGCAGTTGAGTTTTCCTCTCCAAAAACTGCTTCCAGCAATCTGTAGGAAGCTAACTTTAAATCATAATTCGAATTTAAGAATTCCTAAATCTCTGTTTGGTTAATAAGACTTACAGCCCATTCCTGACTTCTGGGATGAAAGTCCTCAGAAGGCCAGGAAGGGGCCCTGTGCTGGTGCCCGGGCTACTTATGCCGTTGTGAGTGGCCCCCACGCTGGTGGGGAGCCCCGAATGCTGGTTTCCCAGCGCTGCCATGGCAGCGTCCCACCAGCGTAAAGGCCCGCACTGGCCTTCGGGGGGGGGGGTGCCAGCATCCCGGGGTGGGGCTGCCTATAGGCAGCCTCTTATCCCCTTTCGCCCTGGAATGCCACCGGGAAGAACAGCCTGCTTTTTAGCAGGCAGAGCCTTACTGTTTTCAATGGGGCAAAAAGCCCCATTTAAAAAACAAAAGCCTTTAAAAGGCTTTTCCGAGCTTTTGGCGGCCGAGAAACAGGTTAGGAGGAACCACGGTGGCGTCTCCTCCCCGCCATCCCCGGCTGCTGACAGCTCAGGAATAGGTTGTTGGTGAAGTTTAATCCCTCTTCCCTCAGGATTCCTTGCATCAGCAGGAGTCAGAAAAAGTGGTGATTTTACTACATTCCCATTTGCCGTTGCAACACCTTGACTTGTGGAACATTTTGCTTGCAAGGTTCTCCTGCTCTTCATAGAGGAATTCTGGGACAAACAGTAACTTGCTTGAGATAGATCCACTCTGCTAACACCTTCCATGAAATCTTTCAGCGGATCCAACCCAAGTGGTTTAATAAAAATATGAAAAGCTAGCTCGAGATTGTGCACAGTGTTGTCTTCTGCTTCCTTACTAAAATGTTGTTTCCTCTGCCCAGTTAAACAATGTCTCACTTCAATCTATTTCCCAGTTTTCTGTCCTCATAAATCTACTCAGAGCCAGTGTGGTGTAGTGGTTAAGAGCGGTGGACTCTAATCTGGAGAACCGAGTTGGATTCCCCACTCCTCCACATGAAGCCAGCTGGTGACCTTGGGCTCTCTCTGAACTCTTTCAGTCCCACCTACCTAACAAGGTGCCTATTGTGGGGAGGGGAAGGGAAGGTTTGCCGGTTTGATTCACCTTAAAAGAGAGATAAAGTCAACATATAAAAACCAACTCTTCTTCTTCTTCTATTGTGGCATTTTAGAATACCTTTTATGCAAGTTGTACATGGAAAGTCCAAGTGTAATCAGGACATTGTTATCTGCTTGCATTACTCACATAATATTAATTACTCTGACAATTTTTAAGAAGTCATTTTGGACTGCCATTTTATTGAATGGTTTTTATAACAAGATTTATTGTACGATATAGCAAGGACCAAGAATGATCTGCATTAACTTGGCATTGTTTTGGCACGAAGTACTTCTGTATGTTTTATTAGCAATAGCGTAGACATGATGAAGCATGCAGGCAGAGAGCCACAGAAATACCAGTGTAGCATTAATGAAAAATATATTTTTAAAAATTAATTAGAAAGTATTTAGTTAGTTTAGACATTTGGGCATTCACTAAGCTTCATTATGTCTAAAAACATCACACCTTTTATAATCCCCAGAAGACAGAACTGCATATATCACAAATTATACACAGTATAACCTCTATTGTCAACATGACAGGAACGGGGTAACAGACCATCTATTTCCTGACGGTGGCTTAAACAGTCTTATGCAATGCCTGAACAAACCTTTAGAATTTAAAAAAAACAGAACTGGACTGAGCTTTCTCCAGACTGATGCAGCACTTCTTGAAAAAGTGCATGGGCGCATGGTAAGTGAACACGTTTTTATACAACCTGATAAAAAAGACATTCAGAGTATTGTTACAAAGATGATACCAACGGGTGGCACTGACACCCACAAACAGCAGTAAGGAAAAGTTGTATCGCAACCACCCATGGGAAAGCAGATTGTAGTCTGACTGCAATATGGTATCTATAACTTGTTCAAAACAAGCAAAGACGTGAATGGGCTGGTTTCTTTTAACAAACAAAGAAACCTGCAAGCAGATGAAGTTTGCCAAAGGGATTTTTTGCTGCCTTTCCCTTACTGCTTGTAGTCCCTGGTGCCCCCCTCCCCTCCAACTGAGGACCCTTGGGAACTCACAAAAGGTAATGTGAATGGTGATTTATGCACATGTCCCTTCTTGTTGAGCCCCGACCTGGATGGCCCAGGCTAGCCTGATCTCATCAGATCTCAGAAGCTAAGCAGGGTCAGCCCTGGTTAGTATTTGGATGGGAGACCACCAAGGAATACCAGGGTTGCTGTGCAGAGGAAGGCACTGGCAAACCACCTCTGTTAGTCTCTTCCCATGAAAACCCCAAAAGGGGTCGCCATAAGTCGGCTGCGACTTGAAGGCACTTTACACACACCCTTCTTGTTGCAGTCCTTAGTATCCCATCCCATGGCTGGACAGATGTTTTCCCAAGTCTCAGTAACATTTAAACTTGCTCGTGTTTGACACTGGATTGACACTGGGAACGCGGTAGATTCCAACGAACTCCCCGGTCTATGAGACTTTGTCCCTGC
Source organism: Euleptes europaea (assembly GCF_029931775.1). Lineage (NCBI taxonomy): Eukaryota > Metazoa > Chordata > Lepidosauria > Squamata > Sphaerodactylidae > Euleptes > Euleptes europaea. The sequence continues at coordinate 24,136,282 of NC_079326.1, forward strand.
TCAAATGATTCTGTAGAGACAGTCCCTCATGTTTTACTTTACTGTGCTTTGTATGTTGCTGAGAGAAAATGGTTAATCGAACCTTTATTACAGCGTTTTACCTTAGCCGGAATTCCTTACACCAGTCTGAGAGCTTTTTCTTGAGATATCTCTTGGAAGACAAGAGTATGGGGGTTTCACGTTCGGTAGCAAAATTTTTGTTCACTGCAATTACCAAACGTAAGGCACTCACAAACAAACCAGGTTCCCCGCAGTCTGATAAACATCGAGACTTTTTTATCACAGTGTAAATTATTATGCATGGATTTTAATTGGTCAATCATGTATAAGACCTATATAATGTTTATAATTAATTCTTAGCTGTTTACATGTTTTGGATTACTTTATATTCCGCCTAAACTTAATACTGTACATGTGACGGATATTTTGACAGGTCATGGACCGCACTGGGAACGCTGTTTTCAAGGATTCAGGAGAAGGAAAGTGAAGCTTTACCATGGCCGGTTATGCTTGGTAATTAGCAGCGCATTCCAGGCTGAAGTGCCCCGCATATTTTTTTTGAGCTTTTCACAATGAACCGTCGTTCAGGAAGTGACTGCGAAGCCAGGGCATACCTGATTCACATTCCTTAAGAGCCCCTTTAAAGCAACCTTTTGCATTTGCTCCACCTCCACACCGAAGAATCCCCTCAAGGAGCCATGCAAATGGACAGCCGCGCGTTAGCTATGCGAATGGCAGTTGGCTAGTGGAAGGAACAAAGGAGCAGGCAAGGGTGGTGGTGGAATTTCTCCTTTTGCATCGGGACCATGAATAAGCATTTTAAAGGTCGCATTTACAAATGACCCTGTATAAGTGGCCCATGTCTCCTTTCCTTACCAACACCTTCTCAGCTTTGTATGGGCTGCTAAGGCTCTGTCTGAAATGTCCAATACACCATGTGGTTTGTGTGGATTTTCTCCAGTTGACTCCTCAGAAATTCGTACTCGGATGTGTGCCTTTCCCTATCCTTGTACAAAACAAGAAGGTAGCAGCAATAGCCATAATGATCTTAAACCACAAGCAACAACTCTAGAAGAAATGCTTACTTTATTAGAAACCTCAGTTTTCCATTTCCCATTCTTCTTTTTCATTGCTTTTCTTGGAATAGGTAAACATAATTTGGCCCTCCCTACAGCTAGTAATTGGTGGTTAGTAGTTCCAACGGACAGACTTTTAAAAGGCTCCTTTCTAAACTAATGAGTAAGGTAACTTGGACAGTGTGAAAAAAGCCATTCCTATTAAGGGTTAGGGAATCTATTGTTATGGGGAAATGGAGTGGTCATCAGAGATGCTGAAGGGATATGCTTTTTTGTAGAACATACAGTATTTTACAATGATAATGTATTCAGTTAGTAGAAATGCAAAATGACAAAAGTCATTTAAACGTTGACAAAAATTGTGCAAACTATCAAACTTCAGGTGCTCTTTAAATTTTGCTTCAGATGCATAGCAGCCACTTATCTGGGAGCAGATTCCATATGGCTGGGAGAACTTCTATGTGACTCGCTTATGTGGCTGGGTCAGAATAAATGTAAATATTACAACAATCTCAGTATAGGCAGCATTTGAAACATTAAAGCGTAAGATCACTAACAACGTAATCAACAAAACAAAAACAAACCACCACACTGTGAGAAAGCAAGAAGATCCTATATTTTCTTTCATGCCCTTTTACAGTAACATGCCATAACCAAAAGAGCATTTAAATAGTGTGCTTTTAACTCTCAGATGGTCAGAATAAAATTTTCCCTTACCAGTTAAAGATTGTCACTAATTGTTAAGCATATGCAGCCTAATACAATGACATCATCAATATATGAAATTCTCAACATGGCCCCATCTGGATGTAAATCCAGCGACTGGGGTCATGACAGACTAGACAGACCCTTCTACAAACCTGAGAAAATCTGAAATCTTAAAAACACTGGGAGGTTAAACCTCCCCCATCCAAAAAAAAAAGGATAAAAGGACCACCTCTACCCTTAGGCAACCACAACAGTATTGCCAGCATTCAAGCCTTGGTTTCTGTCAGTAAAAGGCAGGGAGGACAGGACTCTTTCCAGGGCTGTTTTGACCTTTGAGGGAGGACTCATTGGGGCCAGGCTAATGATGGGTCAGTGTGTGTGTGTTGGGGCAGAGACTGCTCTGTGGAGAAACAGAAAAGATGGGTAGGAAAGTGGGTGAGAGAGAGGGAGGAAAAAGAAAGGGAAGGGACTTCATACGCTGCTAAAGTGAGGTAAAGAGGGGGGAAACAAAATGGGGAAATTAGATTCCTACTCACGACTCCCCCATTTGTGGATGGTAAAAGAACAGCGCACAATGTGGTATCTGATATACCAAGGCCTCACTTGCATTTTTGGGGAGGTCAGAATGAACAGTATTTGAGTTGCCACTTGATGGTAGTAGCATAGACTGGTGGGGACACCTTGGTTGGGTGAGCATGACCAATGGGCTGATGCTGGACACTACTTTTGTAGTACAAATTACTCAGAATTGTAATACTAGAAAGCTCCAAAAGCAGTTCTCTTTTCCTGAATTTAGAATCTGACTCCTCTGACATGTAATATTTCTAGTTAAAGTGTATATAAATATAGCAAATAATAAGCCTTGAGAGTCCCACAAATATAATAAATAACCTGTCAGTTTGGTGCATTTGACTGTAAACACTTTGTTGAAACACTATGGCAAAAATAACTCATTCTTGACTACATAATAGAAGTCTCTTAACATGCTAAAAGTCACTATAAATGTCACCCTGAATGTTTGACATTTAATCTGCAAGATTTGCCATTCTTTCTAGCTTGTACACATTCACTACGTAGAAAACCGCCATGCCACCACACCTATGCACATTAATTTGCAACAGAGACGTGCAGCTTAAACTGTTTGCGTATAAGATGTCATCATGTTCTTTTGTACATGTTTATTCACAACACCCCATTTAGCCTAATGAAAAATTACTTATGAGAATCAGTATTCCTCATTGGCTCCAACAGCCAACGCATACACCACTTTATTAAAAACACCACCAAAAGAAGAATGGAAAGATACTGATGTCATTGTCAAATGAATAAAAACCACATTAGAAACCGTGGCTGCGGAGCTGTTTTTGGTTAGATCAAATTGTTAGAGAAGCAGCTCTGGACTACAAGCTGCACACTGTATTTTGAAGAGCTATTTTTCATAAACAAAACAGATAAAACATGGTAAACCTGGAAGAAATATCTTCTTGTATTTATAACTTTCAAACTTCACAGAGAGTTGACCTGGAAAAAACCTGGAGATGCTCTCCAAAGATTTTGATAAAACAGATTTCCCCAAAAGGTTTCTTTTTTCTTTTTTCTTTTAATTTTTAGATCCTGTGGAAAGGATATTAAAAACGATCTGGGTTCAGGCAGAGATTGAAGGTTGACTGGGACATTACAGCAGCCCTGGAACAAAGAGCGTCACAAGGTCTGCTTTGCTTGCGCTTCCAAGAGGCCACTGTGTGAACAGGCTGCTGGACTTGATGGGCCTTGGTCTGATCCAGCATGGCCTTTCTTATGTTCATATCACAATGGGTCAGCCAAACCCTTTGCCATCATTGCCAGAGTCCAGGCTCAAGCCACGTGGAACCTATAGCTGTGATGGGGCCACTTGCTTTATCCTGCTCCTGGCTGCCAGGGGCCCTGAAGAGCAGCGGCCTTCAAGGAACTTTCCCAGTATGTTAAAAGGTCAGTCTTCCTGGTAAAGGTAATAAAAATCCTTGCTCCAAACCTCAAAATGAAAAAACAAACAAAACAAAGTTCACTTGTGAACTGGGCCATTCAAAGGGTTTGGCAAAGGGCAATCTCGCTACCAGGAGATCCTTCTTACGACCTATATATTAAAAAAAAAAACCCTCAAAGATTCTCATAGTATGACAAAACTTTTATTCAGCTTTTTGCTACATCTACCTCTCTGACCTTCATAATGAGTTGCTGGGTGATTCTGTCCATGTCTTTCCTAACACATTCCAGAGATAAATACCCTTCACATTTGGATGATTTCCAATTATGTGAAGGGTCATAAGATGGCCATACTGTGAGGTATCTGGGATAGCTCCAGCAACTTCCTGCTTCAATGATACTGAGGAAGATATTTATGAGAAAACTGGAACAGCAAGTTTTCCACAGGGGATGGTAAAAGGAAAAAATATCTCATAACTTTTAAGAGTCTGAATCCTGTACAATTGTTCCCGCATCAACTTTTACCACGAGCCTGTGAGGAAGCTCGGGCCGAGTGGCAGTAACTTGCCCAAAGCCATTCTGTCAGCAGTAAGAGAGGACAACTGTTTATGCCCAGGTTACCTATTTTAAAACACAACGCACCCTTCAATGTAGTACGCAGCTGGTTCTGTATTTGTGATTCACCACTCTGTGTTCATTCAGTGTCCTAAATCAGGGGTGGGGAACCTTTTTTTCCGCCAAGGGCCATTTGGATATTTATAACATCATTTGCGGGCCATACAAAGTTATCAACTTAAAAATTAGCCGGCCAAGCCCCAAGCAGGCACCTGCCCCAGATGACCCCCCCTTATGCGCAAGCAGGCAGGCATCCAACTGGTGGCGCACTTGCCCTCCTGGTGGCACAGGATGGTCTGTTGCACAAGCCGGACATAGCCACCCAGCCGCATGCAGGAGTTGCTCCTGCTCTGCATGGTCGGGGCCGGATTCTACAGCCGGCTCCTGCTACCTCTGCCTGCAGGGATGAAATGAGGGCCGCGCCACTTCCACCCCCAGCCCTCTTGTAGTACAGAGGGAATACGTTTCTCCATGGCCCAGGTGGGAAAGGGTTAACACAGTTTCTTGGGCGGTCCTAGCAGCTCCATAGCTAATGACTCTTCTGCAAGGGGCAAAGAAGGTTCCTTTTCTTGGCCAAACAAACTCACATCCGCCTTGAAAAGAGGCTATTCCTGTCTGCGGGAGGGGGTGGATCACCAGTCTTTGATCCTTCTGAGTTAGAAATCTGCCAGGACCCACAAAGGGCCAGACCAAATGATTTCGTGGGCCCTGGGCCTCACGTTCCCCACCCCTGGCCTAATTCATGAGTTTCCAATTGTTTCTTCTTCATCCTGTTCATTTCCTTCCATCTGCAACATATGCACATGTGCAGAGAGAGCTGAATGTGTGCAGGCTCTATGTAACACTTAAAAATAATGTGCATTTATCAGGGAGGGGCAGGCCTTGCTGCCCCAATTCTGCTCCCCCTAACTCCATAGGAACTGAACAAACATATTGAATCAGAACATTGGTTTATCAAAGTCAGTAGTATCTACTCAGACTGGGAGCAGCTCTCCAGGGTCGCAGGTAGAAGCCTTTCACATCATCTGCTCCTTTTAGCTGGAGATGCTGGGGACTGAACATGGGACCTTTTGCATACAAAGCAGATGCTCTGCTCTATACTGAACCATGGCCCCTCTCCTCTACAGTGAATTGCCACCTGAAAAGAGTGCATATTTCTTGGGAGGTGGGGGGTTGGCATGTGCTCAGCAGATAAAGCTCAACTAATTTTGATGAAGTACCCAAGGATACTGAAACTTGTGTCTGATAGTATCCACAACGAACTATCTGCTCCACTGCTGGCAAAAAGCTCACAGGAAAGAAGAGGGGAAAGAGTGGCAAATGGCAAGAGCAAGGAACCAAAGGAAAGAATGAACAGGTACTAAAAGGAATTAAAAACAGGAATCAGTATTCTAGAGCATCACATGATTAAGAGGGTACCTGAGGAAGATCAGGTATACTCCTGTTTTAAACCTGGGTGGTAAAAATCCAAATGCAGAAAAAGGAACAACAGGCTTTTGCAATATTAAAGTGCTTCCAGATCTCTTTCCCCAGTATTTTGCTGGGAGAGAACTCTCATTCCTTCGGATTTAGGATTCAAAAGTGCCATCAAATTTCATTTTATTTCCTCCGCATTTCTTGCTCTTTTCAATCCTCTCGCCAATCCGATTTCATTCTCAATCAAGTGCGCTTTCGACATATATCTTCCTAGTGCTCATCTCCTCCTGGTTGTAATTCCTCAATGGAAGAAGGAGGGGCACGAAGCACGGTGTAAGAGCCCCAATCGTGGATTCATGGGTGGATCCAGAGATCCTGCATTTCTCTTTTTTTAAAAATACATTGTTTAAGACACACGAGTAAACAAAATGCTTTGCTTTGCTCATCTGACACAGGTTCTGTATCAGGCACTGACTGGAAAGAAAGAATTATGCAAAGGAGGAGGAAGACAGAAGCTATTCCCAAAATAAACTGAAACCTCACAGATGTGTTCTTTCTAGGCTTTGATTCCTTTGTGCCCCTACCCTGTTCCACACCCTTCTGGCCAAAAGCATTTTAATCTACTCTGTACTTGTGGGATTATTGCTGATTTAATATCAATTTATTACATAACGTATTGACCCGTGAATGGCTGGCAAAAAGGCTCCAAACGGACAAGAATGCCCTCAAATCACTTTGGACTATTTTAAAGTTTTTTTTAAGCACATCTTTTTATGATTTTCTATTCCGTAAAGGTACAATGAAACTAACTTGTTAGTAGAAAAGAAAGCTGAACAATGAACAGTGTTACGTTTACAAAATGTAACATGTTTAAATGTTCGCATGTCTTGATCTTTAGAGTTAATTAAATACAAACAAATGACTGCAACATAAATTCAAGATGAGATCTTTGTCTTTTGTAGGGCTTTGCAGGAAATGTGTGTATTTAGAAGCTTTCAAGTTAGCGGCAAGGCTCAAAGGGAGATGGAATGCCAACTCATTTGCTTTCAGGCAGCCCTAAAATCATCTTTTTGAATTAGCTTCTCGTTCATGTTTTTGACTATCGTGTGTGTGTGTTAAGTGCCGTCAAGTAGCTTCCGACTCATGGCGACCCTATGAATCAATGTCCTACAAAACATCCTATCATTAGCAGCCTTGCTCAGGTCTTGCAAACTGAGGGCTGCGGCTTCCTTTATAGAGTCAATCTATTGACTATTAATATATGTTTATTCTTGGTAATGACTGATAACTGACTGTAAGGATTTCAAATCTGTGAATATCTAATTCAAATGTGTCAGGCAATAGTTTTCAAAATAGCTACATAACTAAAGATGGTGAATGGACTACACGCTAAATGAAACCAAACGATCGTGTCCCCCTCACCTTATTTCAAGTACTCTCTTTAGTTAGGCACTTTGAGATATTACCCAATGCAGGGGTCTCCAATGGGTGCCATGTCACCCGCCAACACCTTTCCTAGTACCTGCTAAGTTTTTTTAGAAAGTAGGAGGGTGTTTTGCCCAGCAGGGATTCTGACTGGCTGGGCAGATTTTTAAATACATTCCTTTGGCAGCAGCTGCCACCACAGCACAAGGATCTTGACTGTGTGACTAAAGATAAGCAGTATGTATGCAAGAACATATTTTTAACAATATGTCCATTTAAAAAGGCATCTTGTTAAACAGAGCTTGGACTGAAATGTTGAAGAGTTACTATTTGAGTTATGCATAATAACCTCCCTCGTTGACATTTTGTGTTTGCTCCGCCTCCTTTAGTGGCCATTTTGTGATAGGCTCCACCCCCTGTGGCAGCCGTTTTATGGTTGCGCCCACCACCCTGTGCCAGAAATCCAAAGGTGCCCACAGTCTCGGAAAGGTCAGGGACCCTGATCCAAGATATAGGCTGCAGTCCTAAGGACACATTCCTAAGTCCCCCACTGAACAACCTGGGACTTAGGATTGTTCCCTTAAAACAGCAGAAGTTGTAAAGCACCTCTTTTGTATGCACAAGATCCCAAGTTCAAACTCTGGTGTCTCTAGCTGAAATAATAAGGTGATATGAAAAACCTCCACCCGAGACCCTGGAAAGCTGCCGCCAGTCTGAGTAGACAGTACCGACCGTGACAGACTAATGGTGTGATTCAATATAAGGAAGCTTCATGTGTTCAATGAGTGAACGTTTTTATCAATGTGGCGACTATACTGCAACGTTTAAAGGCATCAAAAAATATTCGACATTAAAATGGAAAACCTAATTTGGTCACAACACTTGACAAAAGTTGAGAACATGTGGCTATATGCATACTAACTAAAGAGGTCAAATGAAGTGTAGGGAAAGAAATGTTTTAAAATGTTTAGCTTTAGCGCTCTGAGAACTGCATGTATTAAGATTTGCAAACATTCACCAGTAGTCAAACTCTTGCTGAAACACCAGCAACTGAGCTCTAGGGTGTTGACTTAGAAAATGCAGATTTCATCTGAAGCAGCAGAACAGAAAAAGATGGAATAGAACGGGAAATGGACGGGTGTTTGAAAAATGATACTTTCCCTTTAAATCACCTTTGGCTCCTCCATTGCATCCCATTATTAAACTACCACCCACCATTGGATGCAATTTCCAGATTGGAAGAATAAATTCTAACCAAGATTTTTGGATTGAGCGTCCCCTTTAAATGGACTCTTTCAGTATGCACAAACACAATACAGAAGGGAATGCTATCATAACACTTCAATAGTTAAGTGACTTTATGAGAAAAATACTTCCAAATGTTTCCTAAACCCCTCCAAACCGCACCAAAGAACATTATCGTAATATTATGTTTCCCCATAGTCTCCAATATTTAAGCTTGCCATTATTGAAATGATACTTGGATGAAAAACGTACATTTCTACAATGTATAGCCCCCCCCGTCCCAAAAAGAAGCCTTTGCTTTAAAAACTGTTTATATTTAGAAGTCAGATACTTTATTGTTTTCAACCTCTATGCTTTATTAATGGGCCAACTGGTGCTCAGTGCATTTTAAACTGATACACGGGACATATGTGTGCGGGACTTCTTTTAAACCTGAGCAGACACCACGTGATCCCATTCAGAGAGAGAGTAACTGAAAACAATAACTGTCTTAGATGATTACATATCACGTTACAAATAGATTTTCATATTTCTTCTACAGTATACACAATCCAAATAAACTGTATACCATATTTCAATAACACAATCCAGCATCCCCAGCATCAAAGGGTTCATTTCTGTTAGGTTTTAATGTGAATCAGGGTTGTAATGTTTTCTGTAAGCATAAGCTAACCATTTCAACAATTTTGCCAGCAAGCTGCTTTTTTGGCAGATTATTGGCAGTACATACTGGCAACAAGCTAGTGCAGCTAAAACCCTGCTTATATGTTACAGGTAAATAATGATTTTAATAAATTTATGTGAAATGTTCCACATGGTCACATCTGTTTTTGATAGCTCAATCCCCACTGCAGATGCAAATCCTTTTGTGTGCTTCTCAAGAAAACACATAGTTCACCTTAATTATTTTAACACCTCCTCAGGTATCCAGCATAGCAATGAAGCAGAGTAATACCCTGTGAAGTTTTGCTAAAGGGAACAGTAACATAAGATCATTAAGCTACAAGAAGAAAGAAAGAAAGAAAGAAAGAAAGAAAGAAAGAAAGAAAGAAAGAAAGAAAGAAAGAAAGAAAGAAAGAAAGAAAGAAAGAAAGAAAGAAAGGAAGGAAGGAAGGAAGGAAGGAAGGAAGGAAGGAAGGAAGGAAGGAAGGAAGGAAGGAAGGAAGGAAGGAAGGAAGGAAGGAAGGAAGGAAGGACACTGAACTGTATGAAACATCCACATAGGTATGCATACTGTCAGGCCACCAAAGGAGGGTGTGGGACAACAGGGACTGGGGAAAATATCAAGGACGATCTGCCCAAGCTTAATATATGGGTACCTTTAATCTCAAGGACCAGGATGTGAAGACCTACTTAGTAGTTTCATGCAAGGTGCTCACTTTAAAGTAACAGACTTCCCCCCTTTGGAGAGCCCCCCCCCCATTATATCACAAAGCAACTTTTGAAACTCCCCCCACTTTCAAAAGCAGCTTCCCATGCAGCATGGTTAAGGGGGCTGTGGTTTGAGAAAAACAAGTCTGAAGTGCCCTTCGGCTCAAAGAACTAGTTTCACGGTCCTCTGGATCCTGGCCAAAATCCCTTATGTACATAGCTAACTTGGGCCTGGTCCAAATGGCTCCTGATTGAGTTTAGCCCTGAGCCTCTGTAATCCTCTTGGTGACCTTGCTTACAACATTCCTGTAATACACGAAACACCCACATATCGTTATAATTTCTCTCTGTTGCAATCTTGGCTAGTGACGGCAAAACCCCAGGATACTGCATGGAAAAGGGTTCCAGGGGGTTACAAGGAGAAAATAATATTTGGGCGAAAGGGAGAGGAGAAAAGGGTGCGATGAAGCAGATGTTACTCAATTTAAGCAGTGCCAGTTCCTGGGATATGTCCAATGTTGACCTGCTCCAGATGACACTGGGCTAAGAACAATGGCAACTGGGACAGTCAGGAGCTGGCTGTGGGGAAGGAGAAGCAGTGGGCTTTCTCCTTCCTCCTCACTCACGCCACGCATCACGGAGAAGGCAGTAACATTTAGTGCCCAAGATGGCAGGGGCTCTGGGCAAAGCCCTGGATGACCATCCAACTAGAAACCAGGATGCAAAGAGCTACTTAGCAGTAGAGGGTGTGTGGAGAGTAACAGAGAACAGCCTCCTCCCTCAGCTTTTTAAAAATATATATGCTACTTTAAGGACCAGTTATGAGGTAAGAACTTGCTTGGAAAGCTGGTAGTTCTTGTGTGCCCGATGTGCTCTCAGAGTCCATTTCTGAAGGAGCACACCTTCAAACTTAGGTCAGAAAACTTGTAGGATACAGGCCATTATTATCAACTAGATTGTGTGTGCGAAGTGCCGTCAAGTCACAGCCGACTTATGGCGACCGCTTTTTGGGGTTTTCATGGCAAGAGACTAACAGAGGTGGTTTGCCAGTGCCTTCCTCTGCCCAGCAACCCTGGTATTCCTTGGTGGTCTCCCATCCAAATACTGACCAGGGCTGACCCTGCTTAGCTTCTGAGATCTGACGAGATCAGGCTAGCCTGGGCCATCCAGGTCAGGGCATCAACTAGATTACTTATCTGTATAACCTGTGCCTAGCAGTATCAGAATATACAGTTGTGTTTTCTGGTATTTTTTCTCAAATGCCAATTGTTTTAGCAAGGCTTGGCAACGTCTAAGATGCAGAAGCACAAAACACATATCATGCCATCTCTTATAACCAGGCAGCCAGTTTTGCTTGTTTAAAGTTCAATACTCTCCCTTGCCAACTTAAAAAAGAGGTCTGTGTCCACAGAGCTTTTTTTCATTCTTTAGAAGATACTCTGCTTCTTCAGGTTGGTTTGTTTGTTTTTAAAATCTTGCCAAGGTGGTTAAAGCTTAGTCGGTGAAATTCCTGTCGAGATGTACTGGATACTGTGATAAAACCATATAGCGCCACACTGGGCTTGCTCTTAATTTGCTCAGTTTCTAGGGTTTATGTCTTGCCACTGTAGGTACAAACCCAGAGGGAGAATGCCTTGTTGTTAAAAGGCAGAAAGCCCTGTGAATATACCATTTGCTTTTTCAGACTTCTGTTGTTTTCATTTCCATTTGGGATTTGGGAAACAAAATCCGTGAAAGCTGTATACTTCTAAGAAGTGGAGGGAAGGAAGGAGGAGGGGAGATATCCCGAGCACAGTGTTACAATTACTTCTGCAAATACTGTCTTGGTTTACACATAATGCCAAACCATGGTTTGACAACCCATGAGTAAGCAATGGATTTGTACACTCCCTTATAGAATCATAGAGTTGGAATGGAACACCAGGGTCATCTAGTCCAACCCCCTGCACATTGCAGGAAATTCACAACTACCTCTCCCCCCACACACACCCCTAGTGACCAGAAGATGGCCAAGATGCCCTCCCTCTCATCATCTGCCTAAGGTCACAGAATCAGCATTGCTGACAGATGGCCATCTAACCTCTTCTTTAAAACCTCCTGGGAAGGAGAGCTCACCATCTCCCGAGGAAGCCTGTTTCACTGAGGAACCGCTCTGACTGTTAGAAAATTATTCCTAATGCCTAGATGGAAACTCTTTTGATTTAATTTCAATCCGCTGGTTCTAGTCCGACCTTTTTGGGCAACAGAAAACAACTCAGCACCATCCTCTATATGACAGCCCTTCAAATATTTGAAGATGGTTATCATGCTGGATCAGACCAAGACCCATCAAGTCCAGCAGTCTTGTTCACACAGTGGCCAACCAGGTGCCTCTAGGAAGCCCCCAAACAAGATGACCACAGCAGCACCATCCTGCCTGTGTTTCATAGCGCCTAATATAATGGGCATGCTCCTCTCATCCTGGAGAGAATAGGTATGCATCATGACCAGTACCCATTTTTACTAGTAGCCATGGACAGCCTTATACTCCATGAACTTGCCCACTCCCTTCTTAAAGCCTTCCAAGTTGGCAGCCACCACCACATCCTGGGGCAGGGAGTTCCATAGTTTAACTATGCATTGTGTGAAGAAATACTTCCTTTTATCTGTTTTGAATCTCTCACCCTCCAGCTTCAGCAGATGACCCCCGCGTCCTAGTATCATGAGAGAGGGAGAAAGCTTATGCATCCCTGTGCAATATCGGGGGGGGGGGGGGCAACGACGACGACATCTATACACAGTTATTACACAGAAGGGACGTTTCAAGGCAAATCAACTCCAGATGAATTTCCTAAGCTGATGAGTTTGCTTTCAAGGCACAATTGAAAACATGGAGCTGCCTTACACTGAGTCAGACTATTGGTCTATCAAGGTCAGCACTATCACTGGCAGCCACTGTTCACAGTCTTAGGTCACTTTCACATCACCTACTACCTGATCCCTTTCACTGAAGATGTAGGGAACTGAACCTGATACCTTGTTCATACAAAGCAGATGCTCTGCTACTGAGCCATGGCCCCATGACCCCATCCCAACTTGCCGCCCCCAGGTACATTTCCCTTGCTTTGTCTCCGCTCTCCCTCTTTTTACATGATACCCTATGTTCCGTACCCTGAACTAGAAATTACAGTATTAAAAATAAATATGTTTTAGAGGGAAATTTATGCTTCCATGACACAGAGTGAGAAGGCTAAAGGGGGAAGGTTTCAAAAGTTTTCCAAATGGCAGGCTTACTCTTAACACTGCTGTCTCCTCCAAAATGAAGTAATAACTGTACATAAATGCTGAAGTTATGCTGTACAGCTGAAAAACCTTGAAAATTCGCACGAAGAAAACTGATCCGAAAGGGCATAGTACCATCATTCAAAAGACCAGGAGGACCAGATAAGTTCCCCCACCTAACAAGATCAAAAGAAAGAGGTGTATATATAAAAGGCACTTGGTTTTGATTCCATTATTTTACAGAAGCCAGAGAAGAGATCAAAGAAAAAAGGAGCCTGTATTTTGCTATTAACACTTAACATAGCTCTGGACTCAAAAAACCTTGCCAAATTGCTACTGTAATTTAAAATATAAATACAGTTGGGTTGTTTTGTAGCATGAGAGCTATGTTTCAGTTCCCCTGACTTTTCTCAGCCAATGTAGAGACTAATTGTTGAAGTATTTCATTAAATGTCATGACTACACTGGTTTCAATTATATTGGAAGAACAACCAACAGGCTACAACTAGGTTCAAGGCTTTGTTTTGAGTTCAAGCTCAATGAAAATGTCAACTCAGTGTGCAGCAGCAATGGAAATAGCAAATTCTAGCTAAGGAGAATTTGGAAAGGGAATGAAAATAACAGTGCATTCCTAAGGAGAGTTACTCCAGTCTAAGCCCATTCATTTCAATGGGCTTAGTCTAGAGTAACTCTCCTTAGGAATGAACTGTAAAACAGCCAACGTAGTAATGCCATGGTATAGATCTGTGGAGATTTTTTCTTCTTCCTTGTCCATAACACTAGAATTTGGGGTCACTGACTTAGATGGATGGACATAAGATTCAATGTACACAATGAAGTGCCACAAAGTGGAGTGATGGCTTCTAACTTGTGTAGCTTTAAAGTGATCAGACCTGTTAATTGAAGATAGCTATTGGTGGATTTATTAGTCATGATAGCTGCATGGAGCCTCCATCTTCAAAGGCAATGTACCTCTGAGTATCAGTTGCTTGGGGGAGGGCACAAACCCAATGAGACACTAGTCTCGATCCCTTCTTATAGGCCTTCTGGGGCCATGTGACTGGCACTGCAGGAAACAGAATGATGGATTTTCAGTCTACCTCATCAGGCATATGCTACATCCCAGTCTAATAACCATATATACGGTTGTCAATTTCCAGGTGGTGGCTGGAGATCTCCCGCTATTACAACTGATCTCCAGGTGATAGAGATCAGTTCACCTGGAGAAAATGGCCGCTTTGGCAATTGGACTCTATGGCATTGAAGTCCCTCCCCTCCCCAAACCCCGCCCTCCTCAGGCTCCGCCCCAAAAATCTCCAGGTAATTCCCAACCTAGAGCTGGCAACCCTAAATATATGAACACAGAATACTTCTAAGAATATCCACTTTCACTTCCAGTATTTATTTCAGCTAGCTGTGACTCATGAGTTTGTTCTGAAAGAAATATTTAGCTAGAGTGTCCAACCTCTCTTCCTCTCTCTGCAGATAGAGACGATAAAGAGGTATCGTATGTAGATAGAGTCTCAAATCTCTAAGTTAGCATCACTTTTATATAAAGCCAGATGAAGCACAATTCATAGCATCATCCAGTTTTTAAAACACTGCAGTAATTATGTCTTTGAGCAAATGAATGACATTTGCCGGGTCTCACAGAAATGGTTGCAGTCTTCACTTCAAGCCCAACATACGAAAAGTGCTACAGGCCACCATGACTACCTGAAAGTAAGTGAATATGTATTGGCGATCCTTCAGGCTATTTGCACAAAGGATATACAGTAGTTAAAGGATGTTGTGACATATGCTGTTGCCTGAACAGGCTTCCTCGGGAGGTGGTAAGCTCTCCTTCCCTGGAGGTTTTTAAGAAGAGGCTAGATGGCCATCTGTCAGCAATGCTGATTCTACAACCTTAGGCAGATCATGAGAGGGAGGGCACCTTGGCCATCTTCTGGGCATGAAGTATGGGTCACTGGGGGTGTGGGGGAGAGGTAATTCAGAATGTCCTGCATTGTGCAGGGGGTTGGACTAGATGACCCTGGTGGTCCCTTCCAACTCTATGATTCCATGAAAGTCTAGATAGAACAGTTCGCCCATATATACTCAAAAGATGAGATAGAAGATGCCACACCCCATTACTAACTGGCATCCCTATCCTCTGTAATTTGCAAGGGCTGCTGTGTGCTCACTACCCCACTATTACCTTGATTCAGTTTCAGATGGTTCCCTCAATCACGAACAGACATTGAGGACTAGTTCTAATGATACCCAGAGTGGCACAAGGAACAGTCGTGACATGGGTGCTCCTACACTGCTCTTGAAGAAACCAAATCTAATTGGGGCAGCCCAAAACTCAGTGCCGCAGGCCCCTATGATAGTAATGCTCAGCTCCACCCAGAGAATCCTCTCCTTCCAACAGCAATTTGATTGCACCCCATTGTATCTCAGAGGCAGGCTCATGTGCGTGTTTTACAAAAGGCATACAAATTAAACATCGATTAAAAGCATATACGAATTATTAATACTTACTAAACTTATGGGAACAAGCAGAGGTCCCTGAGCTGTCACCCCACAGCATGGTGTGCTAGTATGCACTAAACATGGCTGCACTATGATGCAGAAAGGCACAGGGGTTGCAGATTCAGCAGTGCAGAACATTTGCATACCCCTGACCTATGTATGCGTGTATTTTAACAGACTCTTCCTAATGATGATAATGAAGATATCATAATTGTCTGAATTAAGCAACCACGATTGCTCCTTTAAAAGAAAAAAGAAGGAAGAATTATCTCCGTATTTTATCGTCAATATGAAACGTAAACAAGTGCAACCGTTGCAACGGAGGAACTCGAAACAAACATTAAAAACAATAGAAAATGTAGAAACAAGAAATAAAAACAATGAGATGCCAAAAAAAACCTCTCTGATGTGCTCCAAATGATGTTTTGATGCTATGGTTGCAATCGTCAGACCACTTCAATGGGACGACGCCACACTCTGGTTTGAGGAGAGAAGCCAATGTAACTAAGGAACAGCCTTTTCAAATTAATTCTCTATTTTTAAGATGTCTCTTGGCTGACAAGTTTTATGTCGTGCTCCAGCCCTGTAACATAGTGAGTCACAAAAATATTTTGGAGAAGTCAATTCAAAGATGTTTTAAAATGGTCTCTGTTTAAATGTGTTGTAATAAAACGCTTTAAAAGTGCCCTAAGTATGAAAAAGTTCATTAAAAAGTCAGGTTTCGAAATAACGACACTTGCAGCATGCAAACTAACAACGGTCCTTTATGGTGCAACCCTAAGTAAAGTCGCACCCTCCTAGGCTCATTGATTTAAATGGACTTAGAGCAGTAGAGCTCTGCTAAGGATTGCACTGCTAGACTGGCTGTGAAGAAGGGCTCCAAAGGTCAGTCTTGGGCTTAGCTGTCAACTCCTCCAACCTGATTCAGACCTTAATCTGCAACAAAAAGTGGCTGTGGCTGAAATCCTCTGCACACTTATCTGAGAGTAAGCTCCACTGAACTAAACATGTATAGGAGTTGGGTGTTAGGTAGGGTTGCCAGGTCCTTCTTCGCCACTGATGGAAGGTTTTTGGGGCGGAGCCTGAGGAGGGCGGGGTTTGGGGAGGGGAGGAACTTCAATGCCATAGATTCCAACTGCTAACGCGGCTATTTTCTCCTGGTGAACTGATCTCTATCGGCTGGAGATCGGTTGTAATAGCAGGAGATCTCCAGCTACTACCTGGCGGTTGGCAACCCTAGTGCTAGGGCATGATGAGATGTTGGCGATACATGATCAGATTTCCTGAGGACTTCGGTTTTCTTTCAAACCGCCGCGGAGGGAAGAGATACGATTCGGACTGGAGCCACAGTGCTAGCAAGTAGGGAAAGCTGAAACTCACATAGTGGTTTGATAAGCAGCCAAATCCCAGGCCACTAGCAATTTGCTGTCTCTCTGGTATGTTTGCGTTAGAGTTTAGAAAGCCTGTAATTTATAAGCAACCACGTGGTCCTTCTACACTAGGGCCACAATCCAGTCATTTGTGTGAAACCCCAGTGAAGTCAGAGGAGGTGAAGCACACTTCCCTGGGAGCAAGTTTGCGCCTGTTTTTTGGTACATCACTTCAATACCTTTTTTCTTATGCCAACTTAAAATTGAGAGTTATACGTCGACATCAATATGCTGTAATTCCCATTGATAAAGGATGGAATTCTTGCACTTTGACAGCTTAGATCTGACACTGGCTTAAATTTTTCCCTTAAGGACAATGCCCCATCCTTTCCAAAGATTAAGTGAGTTTCATTTGGCACATGCTTATAATTGCTTCTAGACTTAATTATTACCATGCAAGTATAATGTGTTTTGGTTGGGGGTCATTTTTAGTGGCTGTATTTAGCGCAATGGTTTTCCGCCTTCCTATGCTCAGGGAATCTTTTCCACACTGATAAGTCTGCCAATTAAGTCCTATGCATTGCAGAGGATTGGGATGCGGTGACATAAAATACATTCCCAGGTAGACAGCGTGCAGCATGAGAGCTACTAGCGTAACAAGAGAACTGTAACATTCCCTGTAGCTGTGCATTGTAAGAGGATAGTCAACAAAGCCTGGAAACCGTGATAGATCTAGTTACAAGACAACCTCAAGGAGCTAGGATCACACTGTTCTAGAGGTTTGAGACTGTAGGCGGATGTAGACAAATTCTTGAGAAAAATGCAAACTGCAATGAATATAGCAGCCTAGTATAAGGGACTATATGGAACACCTCAGAAACCTGGTCCATTCCACAGATTCACTACCGAATGCAGGAGGCTGAGCTTAGATTTTGCTGAAGACAGCTTTAGGAACCAACTTCTTCATAAAGGAATGTAGAATATGTGGAGTGCAGGGAGGATTTTCTCATCAGACACCAAACAAAAATAACACCTGAAGTAACAATGTACAGCTTTTCAAGATGATGTTCCCCCCACCCTCTATGCACAACAAATGTGTAACTTTGGTACATTCGTTGAAGGGGTGGCCATATTTTCCCCTCAAGATAGATCTTTCACTGAAAAATAAAGCATTTCCCCAGCAACTGGAAAACAATATTTTGCTTGGAATATTTTTTCTCCCAGACAGATAATGCCTGCTGATCTCATTATCATTTGGAAAGGTGGGTTGAGAATGCCACTAGAACCCACAGGATGATGGCTATGATCTGGTTTTCACGTGCAGAGGAGAACGTGGGAGTAAAATGCATTGTGCCAGACTACAGGAGGAAAATACTATTACGGGATGGCTCCCTGCATTACCACCCCCAACTCCCCAACCCCGGTCTTCCTGCAAGAAATCGGAGGAGTTTCCAAAACTGCCACTTCACACTTTGAAGAGATACATATATTTGACTATGTCTAAATTTTACCACCTGATTCTGCTGCGCATAAAGACCAGGACTCTGACAGAGCTTCTGCAATCATTTTTCCATATCATTTTTATTAACTGTCACTGCTGAGCTAATTTTCCACTGTCAGGTTTAAAGCAATGAAGTTTAAAAAGAGGTGGTATGGAAGAGAGAAGCATTGCTATCCTCCAGCAACAAGACTGCATGCCCAAAACTTTCTTCCCCGTAATATGTGCATACTACAACTTGCATGATGACAGATAAAGCCACTGAGAAAAAAATGTGCATCGACTGAGTATGTGGGAAAGCCTTAGGGATGATCAAGAATAATCAGTGCGCAAATGATGGGGGAAGGAAATTGGAAGTGACCTTAATGAAATTCACAAACCCTATCACCTCAGTTTTAGCACACGCACCCCCATACACACTTGTCCTCATAAAGCCCCAACACCAATTTTGTTCCTATAGAGTGCTGCTCACATTACCCTTATTATGTTGGGTCACTGTGTACCAGGCATACACGCAACTATCAGGAAAGTGTTTGGGGAATCTTGTGCCCTGTTCAATTGAGCCTGCCAGCTCTTTCTAGACCAGCAACCTCTCATTTAATGGAAAGAAATCCATGTTCTCATCAGAATTGCTTTTTTCATTCCTGTTACCAAGGAAAACAAAAGACACACATCCCGAATGTGCATCCAAAAGCTTCTCCTTCTGTGGGCTCACCATGCTTGTGAGATGTGGGGTCGAGAAAGGGAAATACCCTCCCATGGTAGATTTCCACAACAGAAATCCTCAGGAGAAGGGCTATCAAGTAAAATACAGGATTGATGCTACAGGACAGCAGTAACACACAATGGATTATTCCTAATCAAATGCCCTCTGGTCAGTGAAATCTCTGACACAGCGCATCCTCACACTGAGATAAAAATAACATTCTTGATCTGGGTTGGAACCTACCGCGCTGCTGCTCTCTGAACTCCAGATGGGAATTTTCAGGTATTTATTCATTGTTTTCATTTCTCGTTTTACAAAACCATGTGTCTGGATATGCTGCAGCACTTATTTGGGGGAAGCATTTCTGCCCCTCTTTCCATAGCAACCCTCTTTTGGTCAAGCCCCCTGATGGAGATAAGGTTTACACTGTTTACATTGGGGCAGGAAAGAAGGAGGAGGAGGAGTTGGTTTTTATATGCCGACTTTCTCTGCCACTTAAGGGAGTCTCAAAACGGCTTACAATCACCTTCCCTTCCCCTCTCCACAACAGACACCTTGTGAGGCAGGTGGGGCTGAGAGAGCTCTAAGAGAGCTGTGACTAGCCCAAGGTCACCCAGCTGGCTTTGCGTGTATGAGTGGAGAAACAAATCCAGTTCACCAGATTAGCATCTGTCGCTCATGTGGAGGAGCGGGGAATCAAATTCGGTTCTCCATATGAGAGCCCACTGCTCCAAACCACCTTTCTTAACCACTATACCATGCTGGCTCTCTAGTGATAAGGGGAATTGTTATTGTCATTAGTGAAGTTCTTCGTACTTATCTAGAAAGTTCTCTTGGCCAATTTATGCGCCCCATTCTATGAAGATAGGAGCGATGACACTTGTGTGAACAGACCACTTGTGAACCAAAGTGGTGTCTCTGCTTAGAGCATCTGCCATGATGTTGCAGCATCCGGCCATGTGGACGGCAGAAATGTTTGCATGATTCCTGATGGGTGAATTCCAAATCCTGGAGGCCTCCTGACAGAGGGCAAGGGACCTGTGCCGCCCTGCTTGTTCACACAGAATTTAGCAGCGGTGTTGTCCATGGCTATCAAGATGTTGCTCCCTGCAAAGATGCCTGCAAAAGAGGTAAGGGCATACCTGATAGCCTTCATCTCTAGCAAATTAATATGTAGTGTAGACTCCCTTGGGACCATCTACCTTTCACTACATATTCACCAAAATGTGCACCCCAACAACCTAGGGATGCATCAGTAAAAATGTGGACATCATGTGAATATACACTAAAAGAGAGTCCTGGTGTTCATTGTTGGCTGCCATCTTAGTGCCACAACTGTGGCATTTTTGAATGAAGCCATCTTCCAAAGAACAGAGAAACAATCTCAATCAAAGAAAGGAAACAGTAATAATGTCAAGGCAATCACTGAGAGGAAAAACACAAAGTCGTAGAACACATCCTTTCCCCTTGGGGGCGGAAAGAGAACTGGGACAAGAAAGAGTGCTCCCCGTCCCTCCGTCATGTGTCCTTTTAGGAGGGAAAAGCTTTTAAGGCTAGGACGCTTATGGAGAGGAGGAGGAGCGCTCCTATGGAGCCGATCTTTCCAGAAGGTTTTCAGTCGATCTCTGTGGCTGGCCTGCACATGCGCAGTTCCCAGAAGCCACGAAGATGAACAGGTGATAAAGTCGTATCACGTTTCAGTGAGACACCTTCAGGTGATTCAATACTTGTACTATAGGTGGTCAGTTACTAGAATGCAAAGGATGACAAAACTTTCCAGATGAAGTAAATTCAATAACTGTACAATAGACAGGTCATATGTTGTGGTTTAGTGGGTCTTAGGACCTTTGGACTCAAATACTGGTCCTGATATTCAACTGTTTTTGCATTTTGGAGTACATAATTGGATCTCTTTGGGCATCAGTACCCTCACCCTTTGTGCCCATAAGCCTAGCTATAACACTACATATGCACATGTTTGAAACAAGCAAGCCAGTAAATGTCATTTGTGTAAACAAGCTGGATTTTTTTTGGGGGGTGGTGGTGGTGAGATAACAGATGCCAACTTCATAATCATCATACTTCAGTGTCCTGGTATGGGCAGAAATCTTTGAACAAGCTGGTCATGAAATAATAACAAAAGCCGTACTTTAATGCGAATCATCACCAACAGGTGAGAATGGAGAGGTAGGATTTTTATTTTATTCTCAATGCTACACTTTCCACACTATGTCACATATTTCACTTTTTGAAAAGATACAGATGTTTGACCTCCTCCGCTCTTTTGGAATAGCATTGAGAAGTTAGCATTGGAGTCCACATTTTGTAGGACAGCGTATGTGAGACATCACCAAATACGTATTTCAACATCACCACCACAAATACTCCACTGTTGCAGCTTGTAGTAGGCTTTGTTTCAACAAGGACCAATCTCCTTTGCCTTTTCAAATAACTGAAAAGATTCGCCACAAAACTGGTAAAGCTGACAGGTTGTTTGCAACCCCGGGTACCACGAAATCTTTAATTCTCGTCAGAAGCGAGATTAACAAGAACCATTTGTACCTTCAACGGACAGACCCACTGAACCAGTGAAACCGCCCCTTCACCCAAATAAATTAATATCTAAGTAAGTTCAGGAGCAAAAAAAAATTAAATACGGCAGGAGAGCAGCTGAGAAATTCAGAGTGGACAGCCCTCGACAGCATTTCAGTAGCAAATAACGCAACCCTGACACTTCACCAGAATGCTCAAAAAGTAAATTGAATGGCAGCGTGATTGCAGTGGTTCCAGTTATGTTAATTAGGTTGAATTCATGGTTCATTGATGCTGCAATTATGTTGCAAAGAAATGCTGCAAGCATGCTATCTCATCCCACTGCAGCCTGCTGAGTGTGCGGCCATTATTCTTCTCGTAGCAAAAACTCCTTCCAAAGGAGATTATATGTTGTAGTTCACACTGATAAATAAAATACGCAATTCCCACCCCTCTCTAAAAAGGGTGACTAATGCAACTCCATTTTGACAACTACTTAAAAAAAAAACAACTACTCAAACATCAAGAACAAACGTTGTTACTGATCCACGGACCTTTATAAAAATAATAAAAAAAAGAAGTGCATTTGATATTTTGAATACACAATATATGAATTATCATGATCACTCTCTTAATTTCACACACACAAGGATTAACAGAGACAGGAAAAGTTAAGCGTCTTCTGCAAGCCAGAAGCAAGTCAGTGTAACTGTCTTGACGGAGAAGGGCTACGCTGAGGGCCAAACTAGACATAGGGCAAAAACCCACGGTCACTTTAGCCTCCTTGATCCCCTGTTTCAGCCAGGATTCAGCCAGGATCGAACACATGCGTTTTGCCGGACGTGCGTTCGATCCCGGCTGAATCCTGGCTGAAACAGGGAATCAAGGAGGCTAAAGCGACCGTGGGTTTTTGCCCGTAGTGGGTGAGGCAAGCCGAGGTGGGGGTGCCCGCCCCAATGCAGTCACATCTACGAACTGGGAAACTCATCTTACAAGCTGCTCCATATGGCTTCAGGGTTCCCTCCCGTGCCACTTTCACCAGTGGAAAAAGCCAGAGGAGTGCTCTGCTTTTGCTTGTCTCTGGCTTCACATGCCCTAGGATCACATGAGAGAAAGGGGCAAACTGGGTGAAAACGATAAGGGAGGGAAGCCTGAAGCCCGCTTCCCCCTTGGAGCCGAACAGAGCATTTTTAAGGTGAGTTCCCTAATTCACATGTATAACTGCAAGTGGGGGTTCAGGGGTGTCACAGGTAACATCTGGTATGGCCCTTAAGAAGGCAGGTAAGGCAGCATTTGGTTCTTTATGTAGGGCTGCCTCTAAAAACTATCCAGAAATTTATATTGATCCAAAATATGGGAACTTGGTTGTTGTTGGGCGACCCTGGAATGTGAGCTGAATGATCAGCATTGGCTGCCTACTTGTTTCATGGCACAATTCAAAGTATTGGTTCTTATCTTTAAAGATCCTAAGAGTTTGGGGGCAGGGTACTTGAAGGACCCTACCAATTACTTTGTACCAATATCAAGGCCAGTTCCAGGTTTTGGTCTGAACTGGGCAGAGAGTATCCCTGCGCGGCCCCTCCCACTCCCATACCCCCCTTCCCATCCACCTGCCTACCTGTTGCTCCCACGTGCCAACCCATGCATCCTTCCCCCCCACTCACTTTCATAACAGTCCTCCAAGCTCTCACATGACCATCCTTGACAATGCTGGGCAGTGCATGCAGCTAGAAGTCTGGCTGCCGGCGGGGTCGCTGGGGGTGGGGTGAGTGTGGATGGTGCAAAGCAGCATCACTGGGCAGTGTCTGTGGTCCAGGAGTGAGAGTGGTGAGGGGGCTCAGAGCCAGAAGCTGGGAAGCAGTTAAAGTGAGCAGTTGGGAGGGGGCCAGTAGGTCCCACCAGAAGCTCTGGGCCTCGGCAGCTGCCCCACTTCAGGGCATGCCAACCAATATGGATACCTCTACTCTGTTAGCAAATTCTTGACCAGCAGTTCAAAGCATTTCATTTAATACGGGTTAGAACGCATCCTTGGCATGCACAAGGTCCCAGGTTCATTCCCTTGTGCCTCACGTTAAAAAGAAACTCAGGTAACAGGGCTGGGGAAAATATATCCTCCTCAGATCTTGCTGGTCATTATTAGGCAATGTTGAGGTAGATGGATCACGGATTCAGGGCCACATCAGACAGGACAATGAAAACTGGTGATTTCATCTCCAATGCTTTATTTGAAAGTAGCTGTGAAGGTTGCTAAGAAAGTCGTACTTAGGAGGAGCTGTTTCACCTTTCCTCCCCCTTCCCACCATAGCAGCAACTCTGGTGATGATTTAGATTGGGAGGCCATAGGAAAGAGGTGAAAAAGAAGAAGAGTTGGTTTTTATATGCCGACTTTCTCTATCACTTAAGGGAGACTAGAACCGGCTTACATTCCCTTCCCCTCCCCACAACAGACACCCTGGGGGTAGGTGAGGCTGAGAGAGCTCTAAGAGAGCTGTGACTAGCCCGAGGTCACCCAGCAGGCATCATGTGGAGGAGCAGGAAACCAACCTGGTTCAAGAGACTAGCCTCCGCCACTCATGTGGAGGAGTGGGGAATCAAACCCGGCTCTCCAGATTAGGGTCCACTGCTCCAAACTACCGCTTTTAACCATTATACCACGCTGGCTCTCAGCTCTTCCCCGACATTGATTCTCAATGGCTGCCTTGAGAAAAGAAATGACAGAAGAGGCATTGTCCATTTTGACTTTGTTTTGACCCCCAGAATAATGCAATTTTGTCTGTTCAGTCATACATTGCTCTGCAGGGTGTATAAAAACCATGTAGTTCTCTGGACCCAGAGTCCAATTCACAGATCCTGTTTTGACCACTCCAGCCTAAAAAGGGGGTGTTTTCTAAACTGGGTGTGGCCAGTTTAGCTTACTTGTGCATAGCTGGACGGCAAGATTGCATCCATAGGTTATTAAAAAGAAAGCTGTAATACTGCTAGTTCCCAGCCTTTCTACCTTATTCAATAAACAGGGATTCATTACATTACAATCACCCCCCACTTTCATACAGCTATTTCCATTTAAAGGTATTGCTTTGAATGTGGCTTCACCAAGAAGCTGTCACTTTGAAATGTGAATACGTTTAAGGGCCCACAAGTACTTGCGGGCTTTGAACATGATCCTTCAGGTGAGAGACTGGATCTTATTGCAACTGAGCCGTCTTAGAGACTTTATTCAAACACCACAGGGGTGGCAGACGTTGCAAAAAGCCTCTCGCTAAGTTACTGTGTTGTTGGTTAGGTATGGATGACTGAATCCTGTTGTGACCCTAGAATGGTTTACATGTAAGTCACAAACTTAAAAACCAAGGTTTGGAATATTGGGAATGAACCCGCTAACATGTGTTCCCCCCTCCCAGCTGAGAGTCAATTAGATACTTGTTCAGGAAAACCCCATATAATGACATTACATCAGAACTGGCAAACTCTGGTGCCCTTAAACAACTTGAAATTGTAAGTATTCAATGGGATTGGGCACCAAGACCCACATCATGACTTTGTAGTGGGCCCAGAAAAATGATGTTTGGGCCCTGGAGAGAACAGCTTTCAGAGACCACAGGATTAGTTCCTTGCCTGCTTCCTCCTTGCCTAGGAATGCCAGCTTCCAGGTGGGACCTGGGGATCCCCCAGAGATACAGCTCATCTTCAGGCTACAGAGATCAGTTCCCGTGCGGAAAATGGATGCCGTAGAGGATGGCATTCTACCTCACTGATGTACCTGTCTTCCCCAGATTCTATCCCCACATCTCCAGGGGTTTCCCAACCTGGATCAGTCAAGCCTACCCCCCATCCCCCAGCAGTGGCCGGGGTGTGTGTGGACCTGGTAACCCTCTCCTTGCCTACTATGGTTCCTGCAGAAGATAGGAAGTCTGCCGTGCTTCCGGTTTTGCAGCATATATATTTATTAAAAATATTTATAAACCTGCCTTACTCCCACCAACTGGGGTCCCCAGGGAATTACAAAGTTTAAAAAGAATAAATAAAAATTAATAAAATTAACAACTAACATTTAAAGAGCCAGAATGGTGTAGTGGTTAAGAGCGATGGTTTGGAGCGGTGGACTCTGATCTGGAGATCTATGTTTGATTCCCCACTCCTCCACATGAGCGGCGGACACTAATCTGGTGAGCTGGATTTGTTTCCTCACTCCTACACATGAAGCCAGCTGGGTGACCTTGGGCTAGTCACACTCTCTTAGCCCCATCTACCTCACAGGGTGTCTGTTGTGGGGAGAGGAAGGGAAGGTGATTGTAAGCCGGTTTGATTCTCCCTTAAGTGGTTGAGAAAGTCAGCATATAAAAACCAACTCTTCTTCTTTGAAACACCATGAGGGTGGGGATCATCCTCAGCTCTCCTAGAAGGTCATTTCATAAGAGAAAATACTTCTGTGTGCTCCACTATGCTAGACACAGGTATTGCCTCTGAGTATGTACCGGTAGAGACTTCGTCAGCCCCAAAACCTATGGAACACTGGAGTCTTGAACAGTCGCAAAAGCGCTATATAAATGATCAGCAATCACACATTAACACTTTAAAAATTGCTTTTTGGTGTGTGTCCACCAAACAAACAATGCTTTAGATTTCGGAGTAGCATTTTCTTCACTACAGTTACTTGAAGGTCAATCAGCATCCGAAGTAGCATTTAGTTGAACAGATATTCCAATAATAAACACTGAAAGTACATCTTTACCTACTGACATTCATGTTTCCTTGACAACACAGAAATAATTTCTCCATATATTGGGGCTGGTACAGCGAGCATAAAGAGCTTTAATATACTGTGGATCCTTTGGTCAGAGCTGAAAGTGAGAAAGCCCAAGTGGATGATTACATTTTAAAAGGACAGATCATCCTTTACTCTAGGCTTTTAGAGGCTTCACTTTAAAAAAAAATCATCTACATAACTACATGTAATACATTTGAAATATGTACAACCCTATTAAGACGACTTTGGTTTAAACCCTCAGTTTATCAGCGCTACAGGCCTAATTTTGCAATCAGCTAAACCTATACTACATTTTCATCAAGTGCTGCAAATCAGCAAAATATTAAATGAATCTTGAAAAAAATGATTATGAATCCACAGTTCTGTTTGACTGTATAATTCTATTTAAGATTAAAATTACTATCATAAAAAGGCCACTTTCTGAATGTAATTCCACAAAAACATCATCACAAAAGCTTTTACTGCTATTTATGTCAGAATGTATTTTAAACAGTTCTAATCATTTACCTTTGTGGACACTTAATTAAAATTACAAAACCAATTTTAATCTGTAGTCCAATTAATATGCAAATATATGCAAATGTGGTAAATCAAGGTGGTGATTAAGTTAAGGACACTCTATTTCATGTCTGCTTTAAGTGTGAAAACAAACAATCTTTTTTGTAATTGTACTGATGGATTGTGATGTTTATAGGGTTAGTATGGGGTACAAATGTTTATGCATCAACATTATGCCAAAACAAAGATTTTATACTCTGGAGTGATTTAGCATCCAGCATACATTCAGATGTAACAAAGTCATTTTGCAGTCATCTTATGAATTAGAATAAGGTCAAAGCAAAGTTAAATTTCTATGTCATCCATTTGTATGGCTATTTAAAATTCAACAATCACTTTCTGATGTGTTAGGTAAGAGCCAAGAAGTCTCAAGAATGGCATATTATCACCCTTTATCATTTAGTGTTCATAATACACTGGTTTATCTTTGATACCATTACAGAAACAGTTCTCCCATTAAGGTACAAAAATATTCATCCTTCCTTTTAACCCCTGTTGTTCACATGCTGGGATTTTTAAATATGAGACATGCAGCTAACGGTTCTCATGGTAGCTTTGCTATAGATATCAACAGCCTTTTTTTTAAAAAATGGGGTTTTTTCCCCTCACACCGAACTGCTGTTTTTGCACACTCGGAAAGCCTACACTTCTGAACAGCAGAGGCTGGTTTATCTTCTCTTACAAGGAAACATATTTAAGTTCACTGGTGCTAAACTGGTTCAAGTCCTTATTCCAGCTACAAAGAGTACTAGGGTATCATCTCCTCTCATAATCACCAGGAAACCCAATATAATACTAAAAATATATTTCTAACTGTGTGCACAAAAGCTAACTTAAGCATTTTACTTTGAGGCACTCCATCAATCCAGAAATTCTGCCAACTGTTAGTTGGAATAACCAAGGACGATCACTTGACGGTATTTCGTTTTGTTCAAAATGACAATTCCAGTATTGTGTAACAATACGGCTGCATAGCGATATGGAGGGGGGAAGTCACCATGTAGTTCTGACCATGATTAAATATCTAGTACCAAATAATGTATTTCTCTTACAAAATCCTATCATTCAACCAGCTTTGAGGTTTTCAAAAGTGTAATTCCACAAAAGTAAAATTTTAATGCAATGTATGTAATTAATATTACTGTAACTGCTGCTACTCCTATTGAAGGGCCATGGCTCAGTGGTAGAGAATCTGCTTGGCATACAAAAGTTCCCAGGTTCAATCCCTGGCATCTCCAGCTAAAAGGTTCAGGATGCAGGTGACATGAAAGACCTCAACCTGAGACTCTGGAGAACTGCTGCCAGTCTCAGTAGACAATACTGATCTTGGTTTTTAAAACTGCAAACTCTTAGCATGGCACAAATGTAAGACATCCACTCCCTCAGCCACTCCCTATACCACCATGTTATATTATAGCTTTAAATCTGTACTGATGACATTTTCCCAACCTGAAATGGTCCTTGGAGGAAAAAGAAGAAGAGTTTATCTTTAAGGAGTCTCAAAACGGCTTACAATCACCTTCCCTTCCTCTCCCCGCAACAGACACCTTGTGATGTAGGTGGGTCTGAGAGACTTCAGAGAGAACTGTGACTAGCATGTCACCTAGCATTCTTCATGTGGAGGTATGGGGAAAAAAACACAGTTCTCCAGATTAGAGTCTGCTGCTCTTAACCACTGAAACCCTAGTCTTCACACAGTCCTGATCCAAATTGGGTACCACATGCCTAGGAATTGAGGGGAACCTGCAACTCACTTATGGCTGTTAAGCAGAGTGGGGACCCTGGATCCAACCTAGATAATGTGTAATGTGTGAATCGGCTGCACTGCCTCCCAGATACTCCTGTTCCTTTGCCTGCCTGTCTTCTCTCTGATCTGAGAAATACCTGGTTCAAACACAGCATCAGGTTCCATGCCCTTCTTCCTCATTGTATGATCTTATCCAGCAAGTAGGGAGAAATTAATTGGGTAAAGACTTATCTGACCTAATCAAAAGATGGAGGTGGACAATTTGTGTACCACTGCAGGAGTGGGGGGGGGGCAGAAGGGAGTTTCTCAAATCTGTTATTTCAGCAGGTGAATAGGTTGCAAACCCGAGGCTCAGGGTGAAAATTGAAGTTAGACACAGAGTAACCCAAATTAACACTCCACTCAAATTCAGGAATTTACCCATTCAGTTCCCTCTTGTTCTTGTGAAGGCTCAACAATTCAACAATCATGCTAGTGCTGTGGTTTCTATTTCACACAAACAGCATTTCACAGAGGGGCATCTCATTTGCCTTCTGCTGGAAGTCACCACCCCACCTTTGCAATCATACAATGTGGACGGGACAAGGTTGCAATTGCATACATCTGAGTACAGAAATTGAATTACAATAAGTCTGTTCCAGCCATGCAAGCCTTCTACTAAACTGAAATGTCTACACTATAACTTTAGATAATAGCAACCTAGCTTGCAGAGCTACCATCTTCCACTGAAATGAATAGGTGAGCCTCAGGAATGCCGCTGGCAATAAAGGTGAAAATCCATACATCCCACCCTTCCTCCCAGGAGCTCAAAGCAACATACATGGTTCTCCCCTCCTCCTTTTAGCCTCACGACAACCTTGTGAGGTAGGTTACAGTGAGAGAAGGAGTATGACTGGCACAAGGTCACCCAGGAAACATCACAGAACAATGTGGATCTGAACCAAGACACAAGTCCAATGCCTTAATCATCATACAACATTGGCTTTCATTCGAAAAACCTCTAATAAAAGAACAGCTAATTTTAAAAAATCTGAAGAGCAAAGGATGATGATGCCTACCTCCATTTCAATCAGAAATGTTAAAGATACATTGTGTGTGTGTGTGTGTGTGTGTAAAGTGCCGTCAAGTCGCAGCCGACTTATGGCGACCCCTTTTTGGGGTTTTCATGGCAAGAGACTAACAGAGGTGGTTTGCCAATGCCTTCCTCTGCACAGCAACCCTGGTATTCCTTGGTGGTCTCCCATCCAAATACTAACCAGGGCTGACCCTGCTTAGCTTCTGAGATCTCACGAGGTCAGGCTAGCCTGGGCCATCCAGGTCAGGGTAAAGATACATTAGAAACCTACAAAAACAACCCCCCCAAACATGCCTCCTTTGTGGTTGGTTTCTTCCCCCTTTCCAAAAAGTAATAACTGCACTTCTGAATAATATGGTGAGGTGTTTTTTTTGGAGGGGGGAGGTTAAATCTAAAGTAAGGCAGAACATTTTCTTGGCGATTCTATTGTCAATCTAATGCTCATAAATAATGACATGACCATGCTCAGAATGTGAAAGCTGTGCAGATACACACAGGAAAAAGGTTAGTGAGTGTATACCTGTGTTTTGTTTGCACTGGATGTCCAATGACAGCTGTGCTAGCTTTATCCTCCCAGTGCTTTCTGTTGAGAGCTTGGTTCGAAAACTCCTGGTGTAAGCGGAGGACGTAACGCATGTGACAATTTGACCTCTGGTCTTATTTTTATTCATGTTAAGCTACATTGGAAAAATAAGATTAAGAAATAAGAATTCACACAGAGATAACTAGAGACGCTTGAGCAACCGCAAGTTGGGCTCATATCCTGTTCGCCACTCATGATCAGGGAGGTGTTTGAATGTGTTATGTTTTGAGTGAATATACAATTGGTTGGAAAACATAGGACCTGTTGCTGCGGTCACTGTTAAAAAAACTAAAATTGGCGCTACTGTGACATTACAATCATTTTATCATAGGCAATATTCCTGATAAAATGGCATAATAGCACCAGTTGGGACAATCTACAAAAAGAATTATGGAGGAATACTTCCTCAATGTAAGTAAACAGAAGGAGAAATGCTATTAGGTTACCGATGACAGAACTGTACCTTTTCACAGCAGCCTCCTCACCTTCGCATCTGGCAAAAGGCACATAGTTCCAAGCAAACTGTTCACCTGGTGAGCATGTTGAAGTCTGAAGCATAATTCCAGGCATCATCCCAACTGCTCATTACTAGAAATCAATGTAATGTTCAGATAAGACAACCTCTTCCCAAGCTCCTATGTATGCATCATACAATACGCAAAATAAAAACAAAAACTCTTCATAAGGCTACTTCACAGGTTACATTTTTATGCTTAAGCATCCAAGGAATCATGAAACCAGTTGTGTGTAATAAGGGGGCGTTAAATTTTCTTTTCACAGTAGCCAACTCAGGCCACATGGCAAATCACTTTGGAAACTGAGGGAGGTGGAGGAAGAAGTTTGTTACATCTCTTGAGAATTAAAAAAAAAAAACCATACAATTGCCCCTTCAAAATCCTATGGGCCTAACTGAAGCCGCTGTTTAGGAAACAAGAGGTTTTAATGTATATCATGAGTGAATCTGACAAACATGGCGGCTCAAACAGGTGCATTAGCTAAGAAGAAGAAGAAGAGTTGGTTTTAATATGCCAACTTTCTCTACCACTTAAGGCAGAATCAAACCGGCTTATGATCACCTTCCCTTCCCCTCCCCACAACAGACACCCTGTGAGGTAGGTGGGGCTGAGAGAGTGTGACTAGCCCAAGGTCACCCAGCTGGCTTCATTTGGAGGAGTGGGGAAACCACCTGATTAGCCTCTGCCGCTCATGTGGAGGAGTGGGGAATCAAACCCAGTTCTCCAGATCAGAGTCCATCGCTCCAAACCACCGCTCTTAACCACTACACCACGCTGGCTCTTGTTAAGGAGATGAGATAAACACAATTTGAAACATGCTTCCTTTGTATTACATACCCTGTTGTTATAGTTACAATTATATTTGCGAACTCTTTTCATTACCAAAGCTTATATAGTTATTTTTATATATCCTTATATAGTTATTTTTAAGACTGGATTGCCCACTGTTTTATATACTTAACAGAAGAGGCCTATTTCAGCTGTTAGCCCAAGAATCTTTCCAGCCCAAATGGATACAGGCGGTTAGGAATAACTTATGGAGAATGGGTCTTTCTCCTAGTGCTCTCCTGAAGCTAGATTATGAACAGGCAAAAGGCTTAGTTAAACAGAGGATAGAGGACGTAGAGTGACCACATGATCTTAACAAGTCATCATGTTTCAGGTCTCCTATGAAATTCAGGTATTACATCGCCGGGCTCATTATCTCTCGCATCTTGACGCCCATCAAACTAGAAGAACTTTCACTCTGGCCAGATGTGAGGCTATGCCCTCGGCTGTACTTGAAGGCAAATATAAAAAAACTCCATACTTAGAGAGACTCTGCCCACGTACAATGGTTGAGACAACGGTACATTACTTTTTTTTTTTTTAATTTCCGTACTATAGTGGATTGAGGGCTAAGTTTGTTTCTCCTTTACTAGCTAAACTCCTGGAATGGCTGTAAAAGCTATTAATTGATGAAGATCCCATTATTTCAAAGCAAGTGGCCAAATGTTGTGCTTATGTGGTCAAAGCCTGAAACAAGAAAAGGGTTGCTGGTAACGATAAAGAATCGTAGCAATCTTGATAATGATAAAGAATCTATGCTTTACATTGTTTTATATAGAATTTTATCTATTTGCTAGTACTTTTTGAAAACAAGGTTTTAGGTTGTTAGATTTGTAGCATAGAATTTGTACCTTGATATTTTCTGGTCTAGGACTGCAATACATTTATTATTATTATATAGTAAAAGCTTTTATTTATCCCTATCAACTGCAAGTGTGTGTGTGTGGATACCCTTTTAACTTGTGTGTGTTAATTTTACCAGAGTCTTTAACTCTGTGTCAAGGATCATGCTTTTAAAATTATTAACACACAAGTAACTGGGGAAAAAATGAAATATCTATATTGGATGCAGCAGTGCCAAAAGAATGAAGTTTCGTTTGAAGGCCAAATTTTGTTCTAACTTAAAACAAAAATACTCATCATTAAGAAGTGTGAATGATGATCAAAATAACAAATAATTAAAAGGTAGACATGATGGGATATCCTGCTGGCTTTAAACTAGAAGATGTGATGGTAGCTGACTTCGAGAACGCTCTTATTTTAAAGTCATGTCATTTGATCTAACAGCAGGTACAAAACTGAAAAAATTGCAGTGGGGGCCCATATCTAACATAGTTGAAGCCTACTTTGCTTTTTGAGGTAACCTGACAAAGACATTTCAAGAATATATTTAGGCTTTTCCCTGATTAACAATCTTCTGGGCCTGTTTAATAAAAATGCTTAGATTAACCTTTATTGATATCCAGCATTCTTATAAAACATAAAAACTGTGGCAGTGATATATTTGAGACCTTTAGGAAAGGAGCTCTCTTTTTTTCTCCAGTGTGCCGATAGTCTGCCTAAATAAACTGATTTGACCTTGCTACAGACTCAGATTCCACGGAGCAGCCTTTTTGAATGATCTCCAAAACCCACACATCTGAGATGATGTTGGACCACCTCCCAGAATAGCCTTCATTCTAATGGGTCATCTGGGGAAAGAAAAGACCCAATATATCCTTCAGAAATCAAGGAGGTTTCAAGTTAATTTTGGACAAATTTAGGTGCTTTAGTACAGTGAATTGGTGGGGCACTAACACTGTGATTGGAAGAAAGTATGGAGGACTGAGCACAAAGACAACTTAGTATTTTTCATAAGCCTTCCTAGTGACATCATCTCTCCTTGCCCTACCCTTTCAGATAGCCTATGTTGTCAACAAGAAACATTCTCCTGTTAATAACAGGAACAAGCCAATCTGTTAACAGGACTTTTTCAGTGCCATCCAAAGCCAACTTATACTCTTGTAAGTGCCCTGAAGTCAATGGACTTAGAAGCATATAACTCTGCTTAGGATGGCACCATTAGTCACCCAGGGATGTTTAAAAATCTGAAAGAAACTACCATATGTAGCCAATATATTTCATTCATTATCAACATCACCTACATTGACACCATTCCTCCCCATATTTTAAGTATCCCCCTAACTTGGCAGCACTTTACATACACACACAACTACAGCACTGGAGGAATGACAGTTATTTAAAGGAAACCCACAATGCAGACACATAAGATGGCACAGTGGCAGACAGTTCAGATAGAATGCTGATCTCCTCCTCCTTCTAGCAAATCAATATTTGCACATTGTGAGCCAGCCTGCTGAATGTGCTCTCCCTTCTACTCCTAAGGGGCGATTTCCCCCAAATTTTTCCATTGTTGCATTAACACAGCACATAATATATATAGTGCAGCAACTCAAGGGTAACTGGTTTAAAGTTATTTCTTTTTTTCAGAAAAGTTTCAGGAAAGTTCAGCCATTAGGGTTGCCAGGTCCCTCTGCCACCGGCGTGAGGTTTTGGGGGTAGAGCCTGAGGAGGGCGGGGTTTGGGGAGGGGAGGGACTTCAATGCCATAGAGTGCAATTGCCAAAGCGGCCATTTTCTCCAAGTGAACTGATCCCTATCGGCTGGAGAGCAGTTGTAATTGCAGGAGATCTCCAGGAAGTACCTGGAGGCTGGCAACCCTAACCATTATCCAAAGTAAAATTTATGTGACAATCATGGTAGTTGATCTGAAAAAAAAAAACTTATGCTGCCTTTCCTGCTAGTTGGGTACTATTTTAAATAAATTAATAATATCCAACTAGTGGGGTTAATGTTTTCAAATAAACTATCACTTTGGACAAAGGTTGAAATGAGTCTACTAATGATAGATAAGAGGAACTTTGAACACATGAACTCATGAAGCTGCCTTATACTGAATCAGACCCTTGGTCCATCAAAGTCAGTAGAATCACAGAATCATAGAGTTGGAAGGGACCACCAGGGTCATCTAGTCCAACCCCCTGCACAATGCAGGAAACCAATTACTACCTCCCCTCCTGAGTATTGCCTACTCAGACTGGCAGTGGCTCTCCAGGGGCATAGGCAGAGGTCTTTCACATCCCCTACTTGCCTAGTCCCTTTAACTGGAGATGCCGGGGACAGAACCTTCTGCATGCTGAGCAGATGCTCTACCACTGAGCCATGGCCCTTCCCCAAATGTTTCATTGAGGTTTGCCAGTGAATGTATGACATGAAATCAGAGTTAACTGTTGGGAAGAGAAGGAAACATTTTTTTGGAAATAGAAGAAGAGTATAAGAATGAAGGAAGGTCTGATTTTTAAATTATGATTTCCCAAAAGCAAGCAGTATATCTCCATGGGGCCCCAGCTAAGTCAGAAACATTGGCATTTTATGTGGGACCCTGAAAAGCTGTACTTACAGATTCAAATGAATAATCGCTGAAAACAGCAACACAGCTACATGTATTACAAACACAGTAAATGTTCACGGTGGTTTTGAGAACAGATTAATTACTATAAAACTATTTCTGAAATCATACATGGATCGCCAATATGAAAGCAATTGTTCAATAGGTTACTGGAACTAAAAATATTCCCACCCCACAGCAAAAATTCCAAGTTACTCTTTCTTGCAAACTCTTCACACAACTTTTTCTTTCCACGGATCCAATTTCTGCAAGTAGACATTTTTGAAAGACAATTTTGCAAACATCTTCTAGTGTAAGGGTTAACATATCTATTCATTTGACAAGATCAATTTCCAGGGTGGGGTGCGGGGGGGACCCACAAACTTACTTTAAAAGCAAAAAACAAACAAAAACCCAACATCACCTCACCCTCCTCTCAAAACAATTTATTGAATTCCAGAGCGAATTGTTATACTATCTAGCGCTGGATCACAGACACCGTTTTTTGTTCGGTTAAGGACATATTGTATTTACAAAAGTACAGGGGGAAATTGAACGACAAAGTGGTTTTGTAAATGAGAACATCGGCAATTATCCTGTTTCTTCTGGGTAGATACAATGACCATAAATTGATCCGCACCGTGAGAAACAGAAGCAGTCTCTACCTTGACAGGAAAGAACTGGATAAATCCCTCTCTTTCATAAGCAACTCACGTGGCACAAGGAAACATTTTGTTTCTTGCTTGCTTTCTCTTGAATAACCAGGCAAGGAACAAACATCGGCCCACTCTGTTTCTTTTCATGGTGAAGAAATACATGTAAGGAACACACTCCCCCCAGAACAATTTCTTTGACATGGAGTAAACGTGCCAGGATTTAAACAACATAATCACTTGCTGCATAATAGCAAGGTGTCCGGATGTATCATAATACAACCAAAGATGCAACTAGATCGCGATCAAATCTCCCCAGGGTGATAACACGCGGTCGCTTTATCCTCCTTTAATACCTGATTCAGCCAGGATCGAACGCATGCGTTTCGCCTAATGTGCGTTCGATGCTGGCTAAAACAGGGATTAAAGGAGGATAAAGCGACCATGCGTTTTCGCCTTAAATTTCTATTAATAGCAGCTGTAGGGGGAAACTGAATTGGATTAAGACCAATTGCGGCTGTTTCCCCCCAACGATACACCTGTATACACGTGCTGTCTGTACAAACAGTAACTCGGGAAACCAGAACAGGGGAAAGAATTAGCCCTCTCTAGAGCGGCACTGAAGGGAAGGCAGCATGGTATAGCCTGATCTTGTCAAATCTCGGAAGCTAAGCTGGGTTGGTCAGTGGCCAGGGTGTCCACTTGCCCAGTAGCAAGCGGGCCCCTGATGAAGTGGAGCCCCTTAAACATTAGACAATATATTAAAAAATGTTAATGACCTTTTAGCTGTTTGAAAACATAATAGATTTATTTAAAATTATTTATTTTAAATTTAAAAATTCAATTATTTACATTTTGCATCAACTGTATACTGCCAGGAACATGTACAGTATATGTATACTGTAATTTGTAAGATCTGAGCGAGGCTGTCAAAGATAGGACATTTTGGAGGACTTTGATTCATAGGGTCTCCATGAGTTGGAAGCGACTTGATGGCACTTAACTTAAAATACAATTACTAAAAAATATATATTTATTTCGCAAAAAAAATTAATTGTATCTTTTTTCCACTTATGTGTTTTTTGAAAATTTTATTTATTTCTTATAAAAATGAAATGACAGCCTTATAGTTGTGGGTGGCCCCCTTTGTCCCCTGGCAACCAATATTTTTAGGCCCAGTTCGCCACTGGGGTTGGTACTTGGAAGGGAGACCTCCAAGGAAGAGTCTGCAGAGGAAGGCAACGGCAAACCGCTTCTGCTTCTCACTTGCCTTGAAAGCCTCTTGCTGGAGTCGGCTGCAACATGACAGCACTGTACACACACACACACACACACACACAGGACCACATTCTCAATCCAATTCTCCCCCTCCCCACCCTCTGGAAACTTCTGTCATTCAAAATTTCAGAGACAGCAATCCTACGAACATGTGGAAATTATTTCTGAGTAAAAGTATTCAGGATTTTATGACTTCATTTCTAGTCTGCTTTTCTGGTGAAGACTCCAAGCAGATCATGCTATAGATTGCTTAATCTACTGTTAATTATTATTATTATTTGGTTATTCAAAAGATCCATGGTTACAAAACCAAGTATTTGATGACAGGTGGGCTTCTTTAAAAAAAAATCTGGATGTGGATAAGTGAAAATAGTGGAGTGATGAAGATATGGCACTAGCTCAAAAGGGGGATGCTCAAATTTCTGCTATTTCTGTTATCGCGTACTAATAAAAAAATATATGAAAAGTTTCAGGTAACGAACACGTTCCCAAGACTCCAAGAAGTTTATGAACACCACCTTACATTAGAACAGAACATGTATTGTTTCCATCTGAATGCTATATGTGCACTGAAAATAAAATGTGCAATATGTCACCCGTTATACAGATGAGTTCAATAAAACCTACTATTTTTCTCATAGTGTCTGTAACAAAAGCTCTGTGCTGAGTGTTAGAACATAATTTGGAACCGTGGCCTCTGTATTAATTTTACTGGTGGAAGAGGGTTGGTTTGAAGCTTTCGCCTTTTTCCCACACAAACTGCTTTAACACTATCACTGGGTTTGCTCTACTTCCTCCTGGCCAATATATGATTAATAAAAGTTTACACTAAAGTTATCTGAGATGGATGAGGTGTTAAAACTAAGCCTCTCATTCTTGTCAAATTTCCCCTTCCCCCAGCCGATTTGGCTGCATCAACAGAAGGCGAGACTCGAATGTAGATGTTACGCTATGCATGCCAGCAGACCATCATTCAGTTCAAAATCTCTTACATTGGATCCATATATCCCCTATCCTCACTGCAACCAGACCTCATTTTAAGACATTAAAAACAGATATGCACATGAACCTGTCTTGTTGCTCCTCCCTCCTCTCTTCTCACAAACAGAAACCCTGTTAGGAACTAACTCCAATCACACAGCATGTATGAAAACACATAAGCATGACTTGTCTGATTAGTAGTGTGTGTGTGAAAAGGATCTTGGGGTCTTAGTAGACTAAACACTGAACATGAGCCAGCAGTGTGATGCGGTAGCTAAAAAGGCAAATGTGGTCTTGGGCTGCATCAACAGAAGTATAGTGTCCAGTTCACGTAAAGAGATGGTATCGCTTTACTCTGCTCTGGTTAGACCTCACCTACTGTGTTCAGTTTTGGGCACGGCAATTTAAGAAAGATGTAGACAAGCTGGAACGTGTCCAGAGGAGGGCAACAAAGATGGTGAGGGGTCTGGAGACCAAGTCCTACGAGAAAAGGTTGAAGGAGCTGGGTATGGTTAGCCTGAAGAGAAGACTGAGATGGGATATGATAACCATCTTCAAGTATTTGAAGGGCTGTCATATAGAGGATGGTGCCAAGTTGTTTTCTGTTGCCCCAGAAGGTCGGACCAGAACTAACGGGTTGAAATTAAATCAAAAGAGTTTTCATCTAGACATTAGGAAGAATTTTCTAACTGTTAGAGCGGTTCCTCAGTGGAACAGGCTTCCTCAGGAAGTGGTAAGTCCTCTGACCATGGAGGTTTTTAAAAAGACTAGATGGTCATCTGTCAGCAATGCTGATTCTATGACCTTAGGCAGATCATGGGAAGGATGGCATCTTGGCCATCTTCTGCGTGTGGAGTAGGAGTCACTGGATTTGTGGGGGGGAGGTAGTTGTGAAATTCCTGCATTGGGCAGGGGGTTGGACTAGATGACCCTGATAGTCCCTTCCAACTCTATGATTCTATTAATATTGCCATGTAGAGTAGCTGAGTTTGTTTCTTCCTCCCTCCAACCAGAATTCTATGCCTGGATGAAATCCTGCTTAAAGTCCCAGGTTTCTTGGGGAGGGACAGACCAACTGGAACTGTGTGCTTGCATTCATATATCGCAAGAACCCAGGATGAGTTTCTAGCCAGGATTCTCTACACGAGAATTAATGCGAGAGGGAGGAGGAGGAGGGCGCATGAGCGAGCACAGTAACCAACAAGGTTCAGACGTGCATTGCTTTAATGTCAGATTAACGTGACAACTCAGCAACTGACAACAAAATCTGCAGCTCTTGAGGAATCTCTCCTTCCTCTTTGCAACTGTAATGTGATGGTCTGTGATAACCTAATTCTATCCCTCCACATTTTGGTGCAAAGGGAAGAATACATGGCAAGTATCTAAAATATACATCCCATGCTTTTATTGTAAAAGCAATCAGACATAACACAGACCAACTGGTATTCTCACAGCAAACCAAGTAGCAGCCTTAAAAAGTCTCTTGATGGTATCCTGAAAAGCACTCAAACCCTCTGAAGTGCACGATCAAAACTATCCACAAAACTGCGAAGATATGATGGTGGATTTTTTGACTCCTCAAATATAATCAGAATGCTGGAAGTTAAGGAACTCAGGAACAGCATCTTGAATTTGAGGAGCTGTCACTCAGAGCCTCAGCCTCTGCTGGAAGAAGGTCCTGGGTTCAGTTCCTGGCATCACTAGCTAAAAGATCTTACAGAGTGAGTGTCGGAGAAGAGCTTTCTGTGAGTGAGCTTCTGGAAGGTTTCTGACAGCCAGAGTTGATATAATTGAACTAGATGGATCAGCTTCATATGAGTCTGACATGGTATAATGCATGTTCATATGTTTAGATTTGTTCAATCTGTTTCCACATCCCATTACATCTATCTCCGGGGCTCCAGCAATAGGACAAGCAGCTCAAAAATGAGGCATTCCTCAGACTACGTGGTAATATCTTTCATGAAAATTTCAAATATTCAATTGCTGTTTCGCAAAAAATAAGGCTAGGAAAAAGAAGTTCTTCAGATAGTTTTTCAAAACATTGAGTACCACATGAAGCTGCCTTCTACTGAGGCAGACCATTGGTCCATCAAGTTTACTATTGTCTACTCTGACTGGCATCAGATCTCCAGGGTCACTGGCAGAGGTCTTTCATGTCACCTACTGCCCGATGCTTTTAACTGGACATGCGAAGGATTGAACTTGGGACCTTGTGCATGCAAAACAGATATTCTACCATGACCCCTCCCACACCGAGGGTATGAAATAAGATGAAACTTAACCTACATCTGTAGCAACAAACAATTAGAGTAAATGTTTAGGGCATGCCCTGGCCAACGTACTTTCAAGATTTGGACAAAAATCCAAGAAAGCCACCAGGTAAGGTATGGTTGAAGGACTGGCAAGGCAGATGCAAAACCGGGACACCTGGATAGCTCAGGGAGTCTTGCCAACTAGTTCAGATTTCATTCTTTCCCAGGATTCCAATGGCTAAATAAAATGCAGGCTTACTTCTGATGCTGGGCAGCCCCCACACAGTTACCTGTGGAAGTGTGCAAGGCTGGCCATGGCCTTGTGATCCAGCAGGAACAATGTGCGGATCATGTGAATCATCATCGTCTACCCTACAGAAGCAGCAAAAAACATGCTTGCATCTACATGGTGCCTGTGACTGGCTTGAAGGAATTTCCAAGTGCCTGCCACAGGTCCAAGGGCTTCATAAATCAACCCTCAGAGTAGTTAATAGTTGTAGCACAGTTTAAAAAGCTTGGCTGGATGTTGTTGTTTTTTTTTGCATGATGGTAATCAGCCAACAAAGAAGGGGAAAAGGTGTACCACATCTCGGGGAAAAGCCTACTCATGGGCTGGATCGAAGTCCAACGCTGTCCACCTAAATAAATTAATTCTCAGTATAACTTTGTGGGATTCACTGATGAAAAAAAAATGCTTTCTGCAAATAAAAGGCAAAATCTAGCCACACTTCAGCAATGGGAAGTTCTATAGATCCACAACTTCCCCACAGAAGTAGCCCTAAGTAGAGCGCATTGCAATAGTCCAATCTAGATGTAACGAAGGCATGGGTCACTGTGGCAGATCAGACTGAACCAAGAACGGGCACAGTTGCTGAACCGGCCAAACCTGGGTGAAATCACTCCTACCCACAGCAGCCACCTGATTTTCTAGGGTGTCTGCTGTGTCGAGCAGTGCTTCCAAGCTGCAAAACTTTTCAAGGGGAGTGTAACCCCATCCATGACATGGGAGATCACAAAGCCTCGTCTGCTTTTCTACTACAGCATCTCTCTGTCTTCTCAGGATTAAGTTTCAGCTTGTTCACCCTCATTTAGCCTATTACCGACTTCAGGCACCAGTTTAGAACATTAACAGCTTCCTTGGCATTAGGTGGAAAAGGTGGAGCTGGGTATCATCCGCATATTGGTGACACTGCAGCCCATCTGACTGAAGTAGCAATTTAAACGTAAAAAGGTAAAGGTGCCCTGTGCAAGCACCGGGTCATTCCTGACCCGTGGGGTGATGTCACATCCCATCGTTTACTAGGGAGACTTTGTTTACGGGGTGGTTTGCCAGTGCCTTCCCCAGTCATCTTCCCTTTACCCCCAGCAAGCTGGATACTCATTTGACCGACGTCGGAAGGATGGAAGGCTGAGTCAACCTTGAGCCGGCTATCTGAAACCGACTTCCTTTGGGATCGAACTCAGGTTGTGAGCAGACCTTGGACTGCAGTACTGCAGCTGACCACTCTGCGCCACAGGGCGCCTAAGCAATTTACTGCACCAGAATAAAGTTTATATTCATGTTTGTTTCTGAAGTATTACTAACCACAACAAATTGCTCCGCAAGACAGAAATATTTAGATACTGATAATGTATTTTCTAACATCAGAAAATCAAATTTTATCAGACAAGGAGGGGAGGGTGAAGGAGAGGAAAAAATGGGGCGACGAGGACTACGATTCCTACAAGTGTTTTTGCTGCATTCATTTATTGTTCAGTTCACAGTCTCTGAATACAACACAATTCTCCAACTGAGTCAGCTTTCATAATTCAGCAGTACAAAGTCTGCAAACACATATAACCTAGATCCATATTTCACAGTGACAGCATATGATCGCAGAATGTGAAGTATTAATGCTAGTGTCACTACAGTCCTACACTCTACTGCACTTTAAGAGAAAGCAGCTGCTGAGATGAAATGTGTGCCAACTGTCTGAAGACAGAAACATAA
This sequence comes from Euleptes europaea, assembly GCF_029931775.1. NCBI lineage: Eukaryota > Metazoa > Chordata > Lepidosauria > Squamata > Sphaerodactylidae > Euleptes > Euleptes europaea. The sequence continues at coordinate 24,178,659 of NC_079326.1, forward strand.
GAAACATTCCTTCTGTTACAAAGGGAGGCACACACCACACACACACACACACACACATTCTTTTAAACTCAACAAGCACAAAGTTTTGTTTTGTTTTTACTTCTTTCTTTTGCCTTTCAAATATATATCTTGCAAAATACTTGCATGCTCCACAAAGAAGAAAAAGGAAAAGCCTGCATGAATAACTTCGCCTACAAGTCAAACCGGGCTAGGTCAAGGTTACAGGACTGCTGTGCGAAACGGATGGAGCAACGTGTAATAAGATGGCGACTTACCTAGGCTGCGGCGGCATTGTTCATACACGCTCCAAATTCAATGAATCTCAGCGCTCGGCAGAAAATGTAATTGCTATCTGGTATCAGATTAACACGGGGCATTGGAATGCTTACATGCATGGTAACAAATGGGCTCCCGGGCTCCGAGATTACTTCTCCTGGGATCCTTGCATCTCGAAATGCTCTCATGGCTGCAGACGTCCGTTTCAGATGAGTCTTAGGGAGAACTCAAGCAGCATAGCTGAACTTGAACGGCAGAACCCTCCATGTGAAATTTGGTTTTCCACTTAATTAAACCACAGCACATTTAGTTAAAACAGAGTGGTTCCCACGAACACAATTTGTTATGCTGAAAATGGTAGGTAGGAAGGTAAGTAGGATTTTAATACGGCGTTGCCATTCTAAAAATACATAATACTTAATAAAACTATCCACAATGCTGAAAATGTTAATTTTAAAGAATCTATGACTTTGGTGGGGGGGCAGTAAAAATCTTAATTTATATAAAAAAGTAGCCCACAAAGTATTTAGAGCAAGAAACTCAAGGACCGAACCACTACCTTTTAAGCATAGTGCTGCTAATGAATGAGAAACAGAATTAGAAATGTTTGACTTCAATTCACTTAAAAACAACAGAACTGCCTTGACCTCTTTATCAAACAACTCCCTGTGCATTCGCAGACCGGACAATGAAGTGGAGGAGGCAAGGTATTAATGGTGACACACTTTGGCAAGCTCATAGTGCCGTTCATTCAAAAGGCAATTTTAAAATTGAATGAAGGGGTTTGACTATGCAATAAAATCAGCCACGATGCCAGTGAACAGTACTTAGGAGGAAAGCCTCTAATTATCCTATTTATAAATCGACAGCAATTTTACTGATGACTTCTTTGCAAACCTGATTAAAATAAACTTCAAAAATTAAAAAAAAACTAATCAGATTGTATTTATTTTTATTAAATTACATTTTTTTTAAAAAACCGAATTATTAATTAGCTTTAATAATGACAATGTTTGCGGGGAAACTTGGCTCCAAAAATGAGAAAGCACTTTTTTAAAGTGAGAAAGAGAGAGAGAAAGAGAGTGAGAGTGAGAGAGAAACATTTGTATAACATTCTGCAACATAATTATGGTCCTGCCCTTGGGGAAAGGGATTTTATTTTATAATGAGAATGTTTACACTGTTATGGGGTTCAATCTATCTGGGAGGGAAGGTTAAACTTCTTTCCATTAAAGCCAGTCTTATAATGAAAAGCTCTGGAAAAAAAAGAATAGAGACTAATATGGTAGTCGTAATGGTCTATTAAATGATTCGCATACACAACACGCAAAACGAATCAAATTCATCTTGTATCTTACTGCTGGTTTTATGATAAAACTGTTGACAAAAATTAAACTATTGTCAAGATAATTACACATAACACACACTGTATTATTGTAAGCATTGTTTTACTCGGTGACTTTGGGGTAATTTTGAGGTACAGTAAGAGGGCATTACAACTTAAATATTTTATTGGAACTAGAACGTGGGCACACTTTTCTCCACTGAAGCCAAAAATCAATTTAGATTTAAAAGTCATGTAGCTATTCAGCGTCATTCTTTTTCAATTAAAATTTTGCATACATTCTTTATGATGTCATTCTTACATTCCTGCACAGATGTTTGTTTATATACCAATTTACTAAAATGCTGCTGTATTAGGTCACATTATTGAAAATGTAACCTCTACCAATAGCTTACATTACAAAATCACGGTACAGATGTTTTCTTAAACTTATCTCATTTAAACCGTTGTTTAAGATTAACCCTCTTAACTGCTCGACTAAAATATATTTTTTCTTTATTTTAAAAAGGGATGTTTCGTGCAGACTTTTAAATGAAAGTCATCATTTAAATTTGCTGTTCTCATAAATATTCAAAGTAGTTGTAGAAGTGACACAACTCTGAGGCCTATGTCAAAAGGTCTACGTGTTTTCTTGCTTTTAAGCTGAATTCATACCTCATGAACAAGGAATTTCAGCAACATCTGAAGGGGGAAAACCGGCTCATGGGACATATGTCCAATGACAGCCAATGACAACTTAAAATACAATACAGAAATCAGGTACCCATTTTACCATTATAAAGGACTGGGGGTAGGGTTGCCAGGTCCCTCTTCACCACCGGCGGGAGGGTTTTGTAGCGGAGCCTGAGGAGGGTGCAGTTTGGGTAGGGGAGGGACTTCAATGCCATAGAGTCCAATGGCCAAAGTGGCCATTTTCTCCAGGTGAACTGATCTCTATCGGCTGGAGAACAGCTGTAATAGCAGATCTCCAGCTAGTACCTGGAGGATTTGTTTCCCCACTCCTACACATGAAGCCAGCTGGGTGACCTTGGGCTAGTCACACTCTCTCAGCCCCACCTACCTCACAGGGTATCTGTTGTGGGGAGGGGAAGGGAAGGTGATTGTAAGCCGGTTTGAGTCTCCCTTAAGTGGTAGAGAAAGTCGGCATATAAAAACCAACTCTTCTTCTTCTTCTATATATATATATATACACACACACACACACACACACACTATATATATAAATTGCAGCCACAATGGCAACAGCTTTTTCCAGGGTGCCTGCTGTTTTACTTAAGGCTGAACTAGAATACCTCTCCCCCCAACTTCATAGCCATGTTTACAAGCTGCCAACTTTTGGCAAGGGATGCAAACAGAAGCAAAAGTGTTCATTCACCAATGCAGAATGTGCACAGTGCTACTTTTCTTGCCTCAAACTGTCCTCATGACATTGCCACATAACCAAAACCAAACGGTTATATATCACCACCATGAAGCCAATTCAGAATTTATTTACTTATTTATTGACATTATTTATAGCCCACCTTTCTCACAGGGACTCAAGGCGGATTACACAACGTGAGTCAGGACAGTCAAAATGGGAAATCCAATAAACAATTCGTTAGGATTTTAGAAGGCTGGAACCACCAGAAAGAAATACAGCATAGCGTAAGCATTAACACAACACATTAAGTGGTACAAAAATTACATAATAGGATCCTTCATACAATAAGCGATACACAGCAGTATAGACCACAGTCCCTAAAAAGGTTGCCAGCTCCGGGTTAGGAAATACCTGGAGATTTTGGGGGGTGGAGCTTGAGGAGGGTGGGGTTTAGGGAAGAGAGGGACTTCAATGAAGTATAATGCCATACAGTCCACCTTCCAAAGTGGCCATTTTCTCCAGGTGAACTGATCTCTATTGCCTGGAGATCAGTTGTAATAGCAGATCTCCAGCCACCACCAGGAGGTTGTCAACCCTAGTCCCGAATCATATTTTCCAAGTAACTTTGTGGACCATTTTGTACAGTGCAACCTGTGCAGAAAAGCCCACTTGAATAATTCAATTTTGCACAGTTTGCGGAAAGCCAGGAGAGTGGGAGCTTTCCTGACCTCCTTGGGTAGGAGCCTCCTCGGGTTAAGAGCCACATAAGGCTGGAGTCACAACGGAGAAAGCACATGTAAGGGCAATTGCAGAGTTTGCCATTTTGTAGGTTGGCACCCGCAGAAGCCCCTTCTGACATGAAGAGGTAGTGGCAGAGCACATGGGGAGAGGCAGTCCCGCAAATAAGACCATGAAGAGCTTTATATGTGATAGCCAATACCTTATACTGAGCCTCGGTAACAAATGGGCAGCCAACGGAGAATGAGGGCAAAACATAATGTCCTCCCTCTAAAAGGGCACTGTGATAGTGTAACATAGCTAGACTTGACTTTCGTCATGCAGGCTTTGTGATCACCAGTTAGCTAGGATCACATAATCAGCAAAAAGAAAGAAGGGTGAAAAGAACAGCAGCCATGTGGGATTGTCTTAAGCTCAAACAAACAAACCCAACCATCTGTTTTCAAAGGGGTACTAGAAAAGACTACTTCTCACTTGAACATTAAGAATAAAGTTAGTATGTACACTTATGAATTAAATGTGATCGTTTAAGTACCAGTTTAAGCCTGAATAGATCCAGGTTCAAATCCCCACACAGCCATAAACCTGGCTAGGAGTCATTCTCTTTCTCTCTCACAGCCTAAGCCATATCACTGGAGTATTGCAAGAAACTATGGTGGAAGGAAGAAGCGTACTTACGCCTGAGCTCCTTGAAGAAAGGGTAGGATAACATGTAAAAGACCCACAGACAGATCATGCAATTCAACATTTTGTGCTAAAATAGCCGTCTGTTTCCCCAATACATTTTGAGAGGAAGTGGAGGGGGGGGCTTTCGTGATATCATAATGAAATAAACGTTCGTATTTTAATTTTATATTTCACATTTGAAAGGTAGCTTAATCAATTAAACACGCCCATAGGTGAAGTCATCTTATGCCCACTCTGAAAAGCCACATTCAATCAAACTTTTTCAAGTTTGGTTGAACTTGGGTACATGTTTGCTCGTACACAGAATCGCAGCTCAAGATATCAGAGCTTCAGCCTTGTAATGTATAGTTTGAAGGAGTGTCAGTTAGTTACACACAGTGGCATATAGGGAGTGCTTAGGCTATGTAGATTGTGCTTTCTCTGTCTAGAGATCAAAAGGGGAAATTGCAGCTTATTGATCTTACCAGATTATTCCGTATGAGGTGCTGCTGACATGAACGAAGGATTTAACAAACACTCGCAGGGACCTTCTGCTCTTCCTTGCAGAGAGGTGACCAACGATTATTCATCAGCACACCAAACCTCCTTTGCAGGATTCTGAAAAGTTTTATCTACTATTTAAAGCATAAATGAGATAACCAGGTTTTGAGTTAAATAGCATCAGCCTGACAATAACATTCTAATCAGAGGCTCTGCTCTGAGTACCTCCGCTTTCTATGGTAAGGTGGAAGGCAACTGGAGGCAAGGCTTTTTCTGTGGTGGCACCAGCACTGGAAAGTTTTCCCCAGAGCAGTTTGCCCAGCCCTTATCTGCTGAATTTGACACACTAAGTGGATTAAAAAAAATTGCCCCAGCATTTAGATAATGGTTAATCATTCTGGTAATTTTAGTGTCTTCACTTTTTATGTAGCTTGGATCTAGAAGAGTGGGTGGTGGTGAGAAAGTTGTGATCCATGGGTGGAAATCCTTGCACCCCTTGAAATGCTGGATCCAAGCCTGTTTGCTTTTTAAAAATCCATCTGCTTTAGAGTATTTTCTCATGTCTCTTTTTCGTTATTTTATTCTTGCTGCTTTATTTATTTAATGCTTTCTTGATTTACAAAGAGTGGTGTAGTGGTTAGGAGCAGTGGACTCTAATCTGGAGAAATGGGTTTGATTCCCCACTCCTCCATAAGAGGGGCAGACTCCAATCTGGTGAACCGTGTTGGTGTCCCTACTCCTACACATGAAACCTTCTGGGTGATCTTGGGCTAATCACAGTTCTCTCTGAACTCTCTCAGCCTCACCTACCTCAGAAGGTGCCTGTTGGGGGGGTGATTGTAAGCCGCTTTGAGACTCCTTTCGGTAGAGAAAAGCAGGGTCTAAAACCAACTCTTCTTCTCTTTTCTCTGTAAGTTGTATAGCAGGAAAACTCTTTACACAACTAATACATAAATACTTTCGATCCATCATTTTACCTGATGCACACAGTTTGTCATTCAAGTGGTTATGCCTGGCCATGGTTGGAGACCAGAGATGGAAAGACTAACTGAAGCTGAATATGACAGGGTAATAATTAATGATGGCCCACAGGTCATATGGCATGAGTAGGACAGGAAAACCCATTGCAGAGGATGTTCAGCCTCCCCTAATCTTTCATGTTCACAATCATGGGTACTCCACCAGACTACCTTCTACTTAGGCTTTAACCATAAGATAAACTGGAACATCCCTGGAAGGATCCTTCCCGAGATTTTAAAGGCAATTAGTTGTACTGGGGACCTTGAACCCTTGCATGCTTTCCTCAGTCAAAGCTCTCATCCCCTTCCCCACATACAGACACTGTTGTTAGCCCCAAGAAAAAAGACAGGCAGTCTCTTTTTGCTTCCTATTAAAAGACAGGTGCTATTTTCCTTTTAAAAAATCCTTATTAAGGTAGGTTCTTAGAAGCTCAGATTTTCAATAACACATGCCTTTATCTCTTAATTTTAATATTTGTGCCCAACCTACTACCAATAGTAATTGTGTGCCCCCCTACTGAGGATCTTCTTTTTACTAGCAACCAACTGACACATTTTGGTAGAACGTTAATAGAGTTTATTTGCTGGCCTTGTCTTTAGAAGCTGAGAGTATACTGGGTTTTTTCCATAGTATTTTTACATTTTAATTAGGTATTTTATCTTTCTCAATTCTGTTATCTTGTTAAGTGTTGTGTGTTCTTCGACTCAGGGACAAGATGGTTTCTACATTAAATCAGTCAATCAAACTGCCAAGCTGGATCCTTCGAAATGGTCAAACATACATTCAGTGTAAAACTACAGTGTGAGTCAAGTTGCTGGCTGATTTGTTGAATTCCTTTGCTACATTTCTTCCTTCTTTCAGTGTTTGTCTCCAGAAGTGGGTTGGTCTTGAAAGGGAACCAACAAGGCTGGGATTTGAAGACATAAAGCTGCTCACTATCACACTATACCACCTAGCAACCTCACGGAGAACAAGAAGGGGGGGAGACACAACAGAAACCTGAAAAGACAAACACTGAGTAATCACTGATCACAACTCTAAGGGCCTTTGCAACAAGAAATGAATAAACTACAGACACCTTCCATTTCCCTTAAATGCACCAAGGGCAACAGCACCAAAGGTTGTTGAAAGTAACACCAGGACACTGCTTCTCCCAACAATTGGCAGGTATAGACCATAAGTTAAGACAAGCAAAAACTGGATACCGTACCCAGGGTGAAAACTGGACTAAAAGGCTACAGGGCTCTTACAAGATCAAAGGATCTTTAAAAAAACATATTTTATTTAAAAAATTTATAAAACAAACAAAACAATAACAAACATTAACACATTCACAGTTCCTCCCTCCCTTCTCGGGGTTTCGGTAAACAATTGCCTTTATAAAAGCTCGCATTTTACATCATTAAAAAAACAAAAAAAGTTAATCTACTTAAAATACTGTTCTATAACCATTGCTATTAGATCAAGATCAAAGGATCTTATGGGATGTGTAAAGCTGATATGCTATCCGTTCTACAGATATAGTCCCAAAAACATATGACTGGTAAAAAACACAATAGCTAGGCAGTTAATCAACTAAACAGTAACATTTGCCAAAAACCTGCAAATGCAATTCTGCTTGGTATCATGCCCTTCCCATCACTGGCAGTCTTCAAGTAGCGACTAGACGAACACTTGTCAGAGATTCTTTAGGCTGATCCTTAATGGAGCAGGGGATTGGACTAGATGGCATGTATGGACCCTTCCAATTCTATGATTCTATAAACCTAGACAAACCCAGTCAGCAGAACCTCTAAAACTATTATTTGTTGGCCAATACTATCCAGGATGGTTGCCCAACTTTCACACAAGGGCACCCTCTGTAAAAGTGTGCTTTCAAGATATAATAATGGTGCACCAATTGTATAAAACCCTATGACTTTTCTTAGCCAGTCCTTCATTTCTAATATAAATGGTGCATTGGCTCATTAGGACTATGCAACTAGGATACCTTTCCCCTTTACATCCAAAATATGGGGACTGGCTACAATTAAATGGAGAAAAGCTACTCTGCATTAATGGGCAGCCCGTTCCTGGGGGTGGTGGTATGTGGATATGCTGCGACTGGGATTGGCACAGCCGCACCGCCTCCTCACAGGCTTCCCGGCAAAAGAAATGTTTAAAATGAACGAAAATAGAAAATCCCTGAAAATTCCCCATAGTGTTAACGGGGCTATTTTGGTGGCATGGTAATGCTACAGCACAAAGGGGCGTTCCAGGGCCGAAAGGGGTCTGGAAGCTGACTAACATCATCTCCGTCCCTCCGTCCCACACTAGCGTGGGCTTTCCCTTCTGGGCTTTCCCTGCCAGCTTGGCAGCGCCAGCAGCGGAAACCTGTGCAGCTCCGTAGCTCCCCGGAGCCAGCGTGTTTGCCCCCGTGCCGATGTCCATGCCACTTTGAATTGTGGTAAAGTGGCACAGACGCAGGGGCGGGGTCACGCAGGATCCTACGAAGCTTCGCTCCCCTCAGGATTGCACAGTCAGGCTGCAATCCTAAGGACCCTTTCCTGGCAGTAAGCCCCACTGAATAACATGGGGTTTACATCTACGTTCCCTTGTTTAAGAATACTCCCTCAAACTTTCTCACCTTCAGCATCCTTCCTATGCCCTAGGTCCTGATTCAGAGTCCTGATTCTGAACTAAGCGGGTAGGGAACTAAGCGCAGCCACAAATTAAGCTTTGTCCTGTTGTTACGAGAGGACATGGTATCAAATATCTCTCTTCTCTAGCAAACAAGTAAAACACAGAAACTCAGCAAGCAGCCCAATAAGTGGAATATGTGCTTTGGATGGCTGATGGCAACAGTTAATCAGTACGGCACCACAGTATCATGCCATTGTTGACAGCACAATGCACCCGTGTCTTGGACATTTGCAATGGCATAAATACTGAGTGTTTGGGTGTGTGGATGTGTGCCCTAGAATTGCTTTGGGGGGAAATTCTGCATGCCGCAGAAAAAGGCATCTTCACAACTTTAGTAGTACATTAAAGGCTTCACATTATGAAGCAAAGAAGAGCCAGTGCGCATCCGAAAATATTAGCTCTTATTAAAAAGAGAGGCATAATTAATAGATCACAACATGTTTCTACCTTTTCATATGGAATTTCATATGATTAAAATAAAATGAAAATGAAAGTGCTTGTAACAGGCACGTCGAACCTTTCTTCTTCTATTAGCATATCAGTCTGCAATCATATCTAGATCAATGGCGAAGATATCTGCTTAAAAGAGCACCACGCTTTCTTTTGTCAGAAATTCATTACTTTTTATTAGGGTCATTGCTCGAAAACTTCAAAAACACCATATGGACCTAATTGTGGTTTATTTTGGCAAAAAGGAAGACACTGTAGAACAATTGAGGCATTACATTCTACAATTCCATTACTTTCATCCCTCTCCGTTTTATTACTGTGTCATTAAAGGCAACTTGAGTGAGCAAAGAATTATAGTGTCATGTGTACGGGCTAGTAGATTAATAACAAAACACACTCAAGTTTAAAGGTATCTAACAGCTGTTTTCATTATTTTGTGTAAATACGCTTGAAGCATATCTATCTGATTAGTGGATAGAGTGCTCTCCTCTGTCACATGCCATGGGCACTGCTATGCGCAAGTAATCAAAGTGCTCCGAAAATGAGTTTACATTGTTCACTGCTGAAATACACAAATGTCAGAAAGTGACTGCGCATCAAAGCTTAGGCAAATCATCTGCTGCAAACAAACAGATTCCAATGCACATTTTGGCTTTAAACATTCCACTGCAGCGCAGTGACTGAACGGGACTTACGGCGAGCCAAAATGAAGCGATGCCGGCGGAATAATAAGTTGCTCGCGTACGTACAGATAAAGGAGACTTCAGAACCAGGATACTTTCAACAGCTGAAGTTATATTATTTTATGTCACGTAGTAAAACTTGCACGGATCCCCACTGTACACCATGCGAAGGGAGGGAAAGCATGGGAGGGGGAAAGGGACAAATCCCTACCTGGTAATCCATTTTTATTTTATATTTTGTTTCCTGGTTGCCATCCATTCCGACTAATGGGCAGCCCATTGTTTCCTCAAATTTTTCATTCAGGCTACTGGCAACCAACAAGAGCACAGAGAACTGGCTCACTTAAAAAATACCATAAGGGGGCAAATAACCTTCCTCTTATCCACACAGATGCAGCTGAATAAATCAAGAGGGGTAATTTATATTCAGATTAACTGATAGGATAAAAAAAAAACCTCAGAGATATGACGGATCTGAGTAAAAGCCTTTGATGAAACACTCATTCAATATAAGATCTAAGTTGCAGAATGGATTCATAGCACTAGAGCAGGAAGCATTCCCTTCTGAGATGTGGTTTCTACCATAATGCCCTGAAATAATTAAACAGATACCCATTGTTCACAGGGACAAGGACCAACATATATTTCACCATACAACTAAAACAGGAAGGAAATTATCAGTGCAATCCTAAACAGAGATGAACCCTAATGGGCTTACAAGGGTATAACTGTTTAGGATTGCACTGCAAGAAAGCAGTCCTTAGCAGGCATGCTCAATGGGGCTTACTCCCACAAAAGCACTCTTCAGAAGGCACCGTAAGGCAGCAAATATCAAAACAGAGAAGCTGCATCAGGACTGGCATGGATGGGGTTGGTGTAGCATAACGTTCTGCCCCAGAGAAGGCGAGCAAAGTTCACAGCATTTTTCTGAGTGGTGCGTAATTAATTTATCACATTTTTACCATTTTTTTTTACAAAATTTACAACATTTTAACAACATTTTAAGCACCCTAATCCTTTAACATAATAATAAAAAAAAACAGTCTTGGGCATCGCTGACCACAAACTGTTCAATGAAATAGTGGAAAAGGCTAGCCAACAACATATACTTTAAAATATATGCCGAACAACACTACAAGTCACTTTAAAAAGAGAGAACCCAATGCAGACGAGAAGCACTGTTCTGTCATAGCAGAGCAGTGCCTTTGCCAAAAGCCCCAATCCCAGTAACACATCCAAGGACTGAAACAAGAGTCCACAGGTCCAAAGGAAGGGCGAAGTGCATAATCCTCATTCATGTAAACCAAATAACAAAAAAAAAAAACCAACATACAAGCTGAAACGCCATTCTTTTCCACATTTCGGCATGGAATCCCATCTGCAAAACTTTTTTCCCCAAGGCAGTCCACAAAGAGGGCATGCCGTTTTGAAGTATGTTTGTGCAGCCACTATGCATCCCAAAAGAGAGAATCATGTGGTCCACACACACACAAAAGATGCAAGAAGAGAGGTGGGGAAAGATTTTGTCAAGAGATCACTGTAAGAAGGACCACCGCCTTCCCGGAGCACAGTGGTTCAAGGGCTTGAAAGGTGAACAACTTGTATAATGCATTTGCTACACATTAAAAAGGCAATTAGAGCTCCTGTCTGAGAATAAGGCTATAAAGGTCTGTGTAATATGCTTTTGTCAACTAATATTAGAAATGTCATCTCTCTTTAGTGCTCTGCCGAAGTCACAGTATAATGGACTTCATGAATATTGCGGATACCCGATGATGTATGCGAAACTGGATATGCGTACACCTGAGGCAAAAAAAAAAAAGCTGTTGAAGGTGTGTCCTGAGCAACAGCACAAGAATGAAGAAGGAATGAAACACTGCTGGTGATTCCATGCCCAGCTCCAAGTCCTGAAATGCTGAAGGGAAGAAGAAGAAGAGTGGTTTTTATGTGACGACTTTCGCTACCTTTTAAGGAGAATCAAACCGGCTTAAAAATCTCCTTCACTTCCTCTCCCCACAACAGACACCTTCTGAGCCGAGGCAAGAGGGGCCTGCAACCTGTCATGAGATCGAAGGACGTCAAGCAGCACGTACACATTGAGGGGACTCAAAGCCATCTAATTATCATGGTGTCCACAGAAAGATAGCTTTTACTCTCATTACAGTGAAGACTCGTTGCAAGAACAAGCAGGAAGCACGTTTGTGTTGCAACAAGTTAAGATCTTCCACGTGGTGAGGATGCTGTCCTTTATCTTACTCCAGTGCTCTCAAAAAAATGAATAAAAAACCAGTTTCCTCTTCTTCCTCTCCCAAATAGGAAGATCTAAGATGGTCTTTCTTATAGTTATGGAACCAGGGGGGAAATTTAGACTCTCGGATTGTTACTTTGTCAATTAAGGCATCCATCCTAAACACCCAGTCACCAAGTAAAGATTTATCTGAAGCAGCATCTAAAAGATCATTAGGTATAGAGTAGAGGTGGTAAATGTTATTAAGATGACTCTGGCGGGCTTGGCGGGCCAGTAAGTAATCAAAAGCTTTGCCACCAAACCCGTCTGGCCTGACAGTCCTAGGTTTTTTTCAATATTTTATTATAGCGAGATGCACACGGGCCCTGGGAGACCTGTTTCAGCTCTCATCAGGGCTGCCGGGGTTCCCTCTATACTTGGATTCCCTCTATACTAAGGAGAGTAGCATCTATCCACCCCCATATTTCCATGCCATATAGCACATGAGGGACGACCTTGCTCTTAAATAATTTCCCTTCTCTTCCCAATATTCGACAACATCCCCAAACTTCCAGTTTAAACGCTTACATTCCATACCTTCTGGGTGTTATATTAACCAGACAGTTGCCACACACAAATGTTCCAGTGCTGAATCTAGCTATGTGATGAGCTATGCATTACTGAGCTCCCACTTTTCTACATTTCTAAGCAATTTTAGGAACTTGGTAATGCCCACATTACTATCTGGTTGGAGGCTATAAGACATCTGCCTCTCCACACAGACTCACAACATGGTGGGTTTTTAATCAACTACTATGTAGTTAATGGTCATCTGATTCCATTCTCGGCGAAGGCTGCAATGAGTTCCTTTGCCAGCAACCATGTGCTGCTGTGTATACTATTCGCCTTACTGCATATATGCACAAACTCTCAGAATTTCTTATTGTTAAATCATCTCTTAGCGGTGACTTAATAAATCATTTGTTTTCAGTGAACTGAACATGCACATTTTTTTAGGAACATAAGAACTCCCTTGTTGGATCAGATCAAGGTCCCGTATTCTTTGCAGGACTTTCAGCAACCATTAGGCACTAGGCCGTTTATCACCAGCAGACCACGATCCATCTTCTACCCATCTCTCTTTAACCCACATGTACCATAACCATAAACTAACAGTTACAGTGATAGACTGCCCTTGGGGAGATCCAGGTTCAAATCCCCACTTGTTATAAAAACTCACTGGGTAGCACTGAGCCAGGCACTTTCTTTCAGTCCAGCTTTACTTCATAGAAATGTTTTGAAGATGAAATGGAGAAACAGACAAGCTGCTTAGAAATGTGAGGACCATCTGTCTAGCTTTGTCCTTTGCCCTCCATGGCTGTTGCTGTCAAGAAGGACTGGGTTGGTGGAGAGGGTCAGGGAGGCAATAAATCTCTCTCTGAGGGAGCATTTAGGGCTGGCAGCTTTGAAAGGGCCTTGAAAAAGACCCCTCTTTAAGGACTTGTCCATGGATACGAATGTTTTTTTTTCCCCTTTTGGGGGCAAGATGCTTGATTGGGTGGTGACCACACAGGCTCGGTGATCTTGAAAGAGGCTGTATATCTTCTAGATCCATTTCAATACAAATTCAGGTCTGGGTTTGGGACAGGAATGGCCTTGGTCTCCCTGACTGATGATCTTCTACAGGAGTAGGGAATGCATTCCTGTTGATTCTCCTGCAAAGCTGATTCTCAGCAGCTTTTGATATCATCAGTCATGGTATTCTTCTGAAGACACTGGCTGGGTTGGGAGTAGGGGACACTACACTTCACTGGTTCCACTTTTACTTCACTGGCCAATTTCGGAATGTAGTACTGGGAGGCTGCTGGTGGGCCCTGTGACAATTATGCTACAGGGTCCCTCAAAATGTTCAACATCTACATGAAACTGCTGGAAGAAATCATCAGGAGACTTGAAGTAAGGTGCAGATGACACTCAGCTCTATTTCTCCTTAACAGCTGAGTCAGGTGGGTCAATGGAAGTCCTGAACTAGAACCTTGAGAATGTAATGGGATGGATGAAGGCCAACTAAAGCTCAGCCCAGACAATACTGAGATGTTGTTGGTCAATGACAAAGTTGCTTGAGGACTGAGGAGTCAGCCTGTCCTGGACAGGGTTACACCTCCCTTGAAGGAGCAAGGTCTTAGCTTGGGGGTGCTGCTAGGTCATAGCTTACTGCTGAAGGCTCAGGTTTCCTCTGTATCACATAGTGCATTTTATAGATTCAGCTGATAAGCAGCTAAAGCCACTCCTTGAAAAATGTTATTTCACCATAGTAACCCAAATTGTGATTACACCCTGGTTAGATTACTGTGGGGCCCTCTCCATTGGGGCTGCCTTTGAAAAGTGTCCGGAAACTTCAGCTGGTCCAAAATGAAGCAGCCAGGGTACCGTCAGTGGTTGGATACAGGGAATGTATCACTCTTGTGCTGAAAGATCTGCAGTAACTGAATGTTTTGTCTACACGTGATAAATCATTAGTAATTTGGGGAAAACCCATAATGAAGGGCAGGCTGAGTCAAATAGAGACAGAGGACTTCTTTTGCATGCATGCATCCGTTTTGCCTCAATGACCTGACGCTTTCAGGGGTACCATATATGGACCAAGGCAAAGCAAGGTAATGGGGGTGGAGAGCAGCACCAAGTGAGATCATTTTCCAGAAGCGTGTGCCCTTTCACAGAGGTCTAAAGAGCATTACTGCATGTAGGGAAGGCACCAGCTAGGAGAGGCATCACTCAAGTTCTGAGGAAACTTTTCAGAGGAATTTTGCCAACCATGCCAAATAAAAACTGCTTGTGAAAGACAAGCTTGCTGCATCCAACTTAGCCAGCAGAGTCTCTGTACAAAGTGTGCACAAATGTGCCGCACAAATGTGGCTGTTTCAGCAGCATGTAGACCAAAAATATGAATACAGTGGCCCTTGAGCAAGTATGACGTATAACTTCATGAAGAATTCCATATTTTGAGATTCTCGTCAGGTAGACATGTGCATGTGAAAGATCAGGAAACACTTCTGTCTGACCACAATCCCAAGATCATATTGATTAGGGTTTTTTTTACTGGGGGTAAGAGGTGCACTACCTCCTGACCTTAAAGAACACGGTCAACCAAGAAGTGGATTGCCCCATCCCCATTTAAATGAGGTGTGCAAGACCATGTGCCCTCAATCCAGGTGAAAGACCAAGCGGTTCATTTTGTTATTTAAGACTGAACAGTTCACAACAAGACAGATGAGAAAGCAACAGGCTATCTTGCTTTTTATTTATGAGATGGGCCAGGGAAAAGGCAGCCATCTGATGGCTCCTACCTACCAAGGCATTTGGTCATCTCACATGGGGATTTCAGAAGGCTTGGGAAGACCATGCAATGTCAGAAAGTTTTCAGTCAGATAGCTGCTGATGTGATTTGATGAAAGGTATGGGGCAGGAAATATAGTACTGGATACCAATAGCTTGAATTAAACAGAGCACAGGTTTACTAAAGGCTAGCCCAGTGGCACAGAGTGGTAAGCTGCAGTACTCTACACTACTGCAGAGGGGTAAGTACTGCAGAACTGCAGTTCAAGTGGTAAGCTGCAGTACTGCAGCTCACAACCTTTCGATCCCAACGGAAGTTGGTTTCAGGTAGCAGCCTCAAGGTTGGCTCAGCCTTCCATCCTTCCGAGGTCGGTAAGATGAGTACCCGGCTTGCTGGGGGTAAAGGGAAGATGACTGGGAAGGCACTGGCAAACCACCCCGTGAAGAAAGTCTGCCTAGTAAACATCAGGATGTGTTTTCACCCCATGGGTCAGGAATGACCCGGTGCATGCACAGGGGACCTTTACCTTTTTTTTTTAGCTACTGATACCAATTTGGAGAGGATTGTTATAATGCATATAAAGGATTGTTATAATGCAATAAAGGATTGTTATAATGCATCCTGCTGAGATGGCCAAGGAGACTACGGTGGACAGTCCACTGAACTGTCCTTGGCATAACTCTGCCCCTCCTTGGAGCTGCATTTCCTACTCATTTTGTGGGGAGAGGTAGTTATTCAAAGGGCACCTCAGTGCTAGGCGCATGCAGCTCTTTGTTGGTTGTACCACATCTTTGCTACCACAAAAGTACTCAGCCTGGTATGTGTCCTGCCACCCCTGTAACAGCCAGGATACTCCCTGCTGGGCACACTGTCCAATGCTCTCCCCACTGCTACAACCCGTCCCCTTCATTTTCACAATGGCCTCTACCAAAATTTATGATTAAAGACTAAAACAAGTAATTAGCCAAACAGTCAACCAATTAACACATCACAATTAAAATCCACCCAAGTGAAGAAATGCCCAAGGAAAGGTAAAACAAAAACATGGCAGACCAACAGCCAATTAGGACTATTATAAGATATAATTCCTTTCCAGTCCCCATAAAGAATGCTCACCCAAAGTCAAGTATGCTCCATCTCTAAGGGTCTGTGCACTGCTTTCCTCTAACTAATGAAATGGCCTGCATTGACTCAGGATGTTGCAATGAGAGTTCATAATACAAAGGGGAGGCTTGATTTCACGCTAACTTGCGATTTTTTGATTATCGGTTATAATATATTGTAATTTAAGGATGTATTTTAATCTTGTTAGCTGCCTTGAGAGCATTTTAAGTGTGCTGGTTTGACATTTCAGACATTTTTTAAAAATCAACAAACAATGCCTCCAGAGGGCTGCACAATGACATAGAGTCCTCTGGGGGCGTGCTCCTTGGATGCCCTATATTCTCACTTTCCCTACAACTTGGCAGCGTGACCCTGTGTCCCTCTCCGCTCCCACGCACTTGCCGGAGGCTCAAGGGAGGGGCGCTTGCCAAGTCAGAAAATCTTCAGGCATTCGGCGTGACCCCGTGACACAAGCACAGAGCAGCCTTTTCGATACACGATGCTAATCCAGCAGGTGTTTAAATTGTTATCAAGAAGTCAGACCTGGAGCCTGTGCACCGAGAAGAATTTGCGACGCAAGAGTTAACCGCTTTCAGGCGGCAGGAGCGGTTGCAGGCTTTCTGCCATGGGTTTTGCCCCTTTGTGGCTTCCCACATCCCAGACTTGGAAAATATGAGCTGTGATACTGAGAAAGGTAAGAAGCCAACACAGCCCCATAGTGATAAATGAGTTTGCATCATCTGTCATTAGAACTTCCTGCCAACAGGGTCATTCTCTATTAAATTACCACTTGTCAATGTTTAAAATACTGATTGATAAATGACCGTGCCAAAACTGATAACACAACAGCTTTTCTTTTCTAATATTCCTACTTACCACATTCTGCTATTTCAAGATGAAGATACAGTAAGCAGAAGCTCTCTCTCACACACATACACACACACACTATTTTAACACAATTTAATCAAATACAAAACTAACAGGTACTGTATAATGTTTAGTCCTGATATACGTTACATGCCTGCCTCCCCGCCAAAATAAACTTACTGGCGATTTAGTGATATGGGCAGGTCCAAGTTTCACATTTCATCAAATGCTAGTAATCTGTTTTATCAATATAAACTGCATTTTAATGAAAAAATTCTTTTCTTCAGTATACTTCACTTTTAATGCCCCAGAGTGTAATAATTCGTTCATGCTGTAGAACAAGAATGTTTTACAAGACCTTAAATCTCGAGAGAAATTTCTCTGTAAATACAAAATGCAACTTTTATGGGAACGTGTTGCATGTAACATGCCGAGTACCTAACATAACAAAGTCAGTCAGGTTGCAAAGAGGATTCAACTGCATGCTCTGGAGCTAGGGCAGGGTCAAAATAAAATCTCGGCTGAATTACCAAGCATTAGGTAAAGGAAAAAGAAGAAAAATCATTTTTCTCTGACCCAAATAGTAAAAAGAGAAATTAGCTTATTTAAGATGTTTCAAGGAAAGAACAAACTCCTCTTGATGGTCAAACTATTTAGTGGGGGGAGATGAGAGTACTTGATCAGATCTGTAAATAAGGTTTATATATTACACGCCACCAGTGTATTCCCTGGCAAACAGGCATATCTGTCTTTAGAAAGATCATTATGATATAAGTGTACATCATGTGTGAATAGATGAACACATGAAGCTGCCTTATACTGAATAAGACCCTTGGTCCATCAAAGTCAGTCTTGTCTATTCAGACCAGCAGGGGCTCTCCAGGGTCTCAGGCAGACGTCTTTCACATCACCTACTTGCCTAGTTCCTTTAAACTGGAGATGCCGGGGATGGAACCTGGGACCTTCTACATGCTGAGCAGATGCTCTACCACTGAGCCACAGCCCCTCCCCTGGCATGCTGCCTGGCAAAAGCTGGGGCAAAAATGTGCCTCAGTGATCAAGTATCTGCTTTGGATGCATGAAGTCCCAGATTCAATAGCCAGCATCTCCAGTTAAAAGGATCAGGTAGTAGGCAATGTGAAAGACTCTAACTGAGATCCTGGAGAGCTCTTGCCAGTCAGAGTAGACAATACTTACCTTTATAGACCAATGGCCTATGGGCTGTTTCATATACTTGTGTAATATCAGTGCCTCCCCATGAGCAGCCAACATTCAGGAGGAAATAGAGGCCCTCAATCCTTCTCTCATGTATTCCAACTCTCTCTGAGATCTGCAGGGTGAGGATTTGCTCTACATTACATCTGCTGGACTGGCAGGGATGCAGGCACAGGCCTTCTGTATCATGGCACCTACCCTGCGAAACTCCTTTCACAGATAAGCCTATATAAACTCTTCATTGCAAGTCATACAGTAGCAGGGAAGACCTTTAGAATCATAGAGTTGGAAGGTACCACCAGGGTCATCTAGTCCAACCCCCTGCACAATGCAGGAAATTTACAACTACCTCCCCTCACACCCCCAGTGACCCCTACTCCATGCCCAGAAGATGGCCAAGGTGCCCTCCCTCTCATGATCTGCCTAAGGTCATAGAATCAGCATTGCTGACAGATGGCCATCTAGCCTCTGCTTAAAAACCTCCAGGGAAGGAGACCTTACCACCTCCCAAGGAAGCCTGTTCCACTGAGGAACCGCTCTAACTGTTAGAAAATTCTTCCTAATGTCTAGATGGAAACTCTTTTGACTTAATTTCAACCCTCTGGTTCTGGTCCGACCTTCTGGAACAACAGAAAACAACTCGGCACCATCCCCTAGATGACAGTCCTTCAAGTACTTTCAGATTAGTATGAAAGCTTCATGTTAAAAAACAACAACAATCTGTTGTTGCTGTGTTATTTGCATTACACGATGTTGATTTCATAGGATGTTTTATGGCAAGCCACCTTGAACAGAGGTCTTTTGGAAAGTCCACAGGTATAAATTCTTTATTATAAAACAATTAAACAGACCTTAGGGCATGGTGATAGTGAATAGAAGGGCCTCTGGCTAGTCACAAAAGAGAATATCTACTAACAGTGGACCAGAACATCCCATAACCAACATTAGAAGGGGATCTCCTACTGGCCTGCAACACAAGAAGCAGTATTTCCACTGGGACCGCCTCTTAATACGTGAGGCCAACAACACTCACCACTTGCCAATGCATCGTTGTCCCCTTTTAACAGGTGTGCGTTTCAACATTCCCGATTGTGCCTACATTTATTTCAGAAAAATACCTCGGCCGAGGAAATGCAGTTCCCCGCTGATGCAGCAGATTCACATGTACAATAAACCTGTTTTAAGCCACGCTGAAGCCACCGCAACCTACACTAAGGTAGGACCCACACTTTCCAAAGAAGGTGGGTCTGGTTAGATGGGTGGAACAGAGAAGGAAATGGAACAACAGTGATGGCGAGGGAGGGCACACAAGGACTGGTTCTGAATTAACATGACATTGTGCTTGCCTTCCCTGCCCCATTTCACTATCTGAATTTGGCGCCCATCGGCAGGGCATGCCCCATAACGGAACTCTCATGTCCCCATATGCTGGACCAAATGGCGCAACAAGTATAGGAACTACACCGTATGATTTGCCCTCTTTGCTGGTATTTTTTGCAACCATTTTGTTCTGTTGCTTCAACTGAGAGGTCTCCAACTAGTCAATTTCAATACCTTTAGTGGCATACCATCAAGCAGTCAATCAAATAAAACCAACCCTCTAAACATCATTTAACCTCCGCCTCTTAACAATTTCATCAAAAAAATTAGCCACAGATTCAATAGTCTCAGAATCTCGGGAGGATAGCAACAATTTGATCTTACTAACATCAGCTTGATCTACATGATTTGAGAGAAAGTTTTAGTCCCCAAAGACTCTGCCCTTTGTAGGATCAGGATGCATCTCACAGAAACATAGAATTGGAAGGGGCCATGCAGGCCATCTAGTCCAACCCCCTGCTTAATGCAGGATCAGCCTAGAGCATCTCTGACAAGTGTTTGTCCAGCCTCTTCTTAAAGACTGCCAGTATAGAATCCTAGAAATCCTATCTCAGAAATCTCCTAGCATAAATACACTAAAGATGAACTTCTCATTCTCTCCCTTCCTTATAATAATTCTTACTGGTATTCTACAATCCCAGAAGGAAGCACATTTTGAGATTACTGACTTTCCACATTTCAGAATTTAAAGCAAGCCCTGTACATAACATCAACAAGTTGCTTTAATGAAAGGAGCTCTCATTATCTTTCACTATAACCCTAGTCCTCCCATCTGTTCCCTTTTATCTGTTATTCTGGGCTGTCATTTGTCTAACGTGGATTTTAAGCGCCTTAGGACATAGATTTTACTTTAAAAGGAACTTTCTAAAACATAGTAACATATTAATGTTTGCCCAGTACTTTGGTTAGAAGTTATCCAAAGAGGCCCAGCAGATTCTGACAGTGAAGTGAGGCAGGGAGGGCAACTGAAGGAAACCGGCCACTGTCATGACACCCAACATGGAAAGGAGAGCAGGAAGTGCCATGCAGCTCTTAAAGAGAGAGCCAGAGTGGTGTGGTGGTTAAGAGCGGTGGACTCTGATCTGGAGAACCGGGTTTGATTCCCCACTCCTCCACATGAGCGGCGGAGGCTAATCTGGTGAACTGGATTTGTTTCCCCACTCCTACTCATGAAGCCAGCTGGGTGACCCTGGGCTGGTCACAGTTCTCTTAGAGCTCTCTAAGCCCCACCTACCTCACAGGGTGGCTGCTGAGGGAAGGGGAAGGGGTGATTGTAAGCCGGTTTGATTCTTCCTTAAGAGGTAGAGAAAGTTGATATATAAAAACCAACTCTTCTTCTTAAACCATCAAGGAGAGAACTGGCCCTGCCACCTTGGCTGGAATCCTCTAGGCAGTCCAATGGATGGAGATAGGGGCCAATGCTAATACGAACAGTAGAAGCTGCAGTATCCCTACTCCTTTCTTGAATGGAGGGGGATCCAGCACGATAAGAGAGGATGAGGTTTCCCCCATTCATTCACTGTGCTGCCACTTATAAACCACAGCCTCTTCTTCCCGCTTCAATTGAGGAAGGTCTATCTAGTACTTCACAGCTGCTGACACAATCCTCTCATTTTATAAGGGTACCTCATAATGGGGAGCACAACACTCTGCCCTTCTCCCTGCTGTACGTTGTGAAGGGCTCCTGGAATAGGAGGGACCTGTGCAACCAGATAATCCTTTTTGTGCGGTGCTTTGTTAACTGTGTTAATTCAAGGATGAGGCAGCGACGATGGTGAATCGCAAGAAACCAACCGTTCCTTTTGAGGAACACAATAATTGGTGACTCATAAAGCTTGCTTTCACTATCAACGGCTTGGTCTGGCGTGGCTACATCCTTGCTCTTGGGGTAAAGCTGGGAGCTGTTATGCTGAGAAAAATGGTCTAGTGTGCTGCTGTTTGACACATGTGCCAGGGGTTGTTTGCCCTGTCTAGCTCCTGTTCAAGACTCTACTGAAAATGGCAAAGTAAATACTAGTTCTTATGCTACAACATCAGTATATGAGATAACCAATTCCTAGCATCCTAATACTTCATACCTTCAGCGCTGCATTCTGTATAGCATAGTAGGGCTATGCAGGTTGTCCCACCAAGCATAAAGCTTGTTCCAGAGTAAACAGGCTAGTCTTGGCAAGACTGTTCGGTGGAGGGGGGGGCAGAGGCAGCTCTCCCCTCCCTACAAAACTGGCGCCACAACAGGCAATTTGCCCTCACCTGACTGCCGTGCAGGGCGCTTCACATCTTATCACAGGAATGAACTGTGGACATTTACTTAAAGGAAGGAAAAGTGCACTCAGCGGCACCTGTGTAATCTCACTTCTCTCCTTGGCACGAGTCCTTTTCGGACATTACATTTCCGGTGCTGCCATCACACGTACCAGGAGGCGGCACTACTCTTCACTATCCCAATATATATTTTCACCATTTTTGTTGGTAAGGGGCAACCAATCTATTGTTCAGCCTCAGTATATGAGCTCCAGAACTCTGACTTCCCACGTTTAGCCGCTTCTAGACAGAACGGCAATTGCATGTTATCAGGAGGATCACATGTATCAGGAGAAAGCCAACATGGTGTAGTGGTTAAGAGCGGCGAACTCTAATCTGGAGAACCAGGTTTGATTCCCCATTTCTCCATATGAAGCCTGCTGGGTGACCTTGGGCCAGTCTCAGTTCTCTCAGAACTCTCTCAGCTCCACCTACCTCACCTTCCCTGCTGTGGGAAGAGGAAGGGATTGTGATCATAAGCCGATTCGAGACTCCTCAAAAGCGGGGTATAAAAACCTCTTCTTCTTCTTCTTCTACATGTAGTACCCCTCTCTTGATATGTGCAGTCGCTGTACCAGAAATCTAATGCCTGAAAAGGACTAGAGATTTTCATTGTGGGGATCTGCACAATGCATCTCTGAGAAGAGCAGACCCAAAGATATCCTTAAATGGCCTAGAGGGCTCTGTCCGGTGTCATCACTGTTACAAACATTGTTCCGGGGGAGGGGGGGGATAAGCTTGACCTTAACAATACTGAAGTGATTTAGAATTAACTTCACATGCTTCTTCACTCCAGTACCTGCAAAATAAATGTGAACAAAATGCAACTTTGGTACTACGACAGATCTTCAGTTACACCCAAAGTGAATTACGTGCTTAAAACCTCATTTGAGTGCTATAAAAATCCCAATTCATAGTATCTCTACTGCAAAATAAGCATTATTGCATTTCATGGCATTTTTCAGTTTTGGAGTTCTTCGCTGTTAGGGCATGTGTGCACCTTTTGTCTTTTAAAAAATGCTACAAATAACCATAATTTCTTTCCCGAAGTGAAATAGTATGTGCTGCCCCTATTACAAAGCTTGATACTAGGGTCAAATGGGATGCATTAATGTATTTCTTTTCTGCTTTGCAGTCACAATATTAACTTAAAAATTGAAGACTCCTCTTACAAATCATGGTCGTATTCTAAATGGTTACTGCTTTTGTTTTTTAGCTTGTCTCTTCCACATGTACAAATGAACATCGTATTACAGGAAATAACAACTAAAAGGAGGTCAAAGCAAGGAGAAAAAAATCACCTTGGTTATTTTACAGTTTATAGCCCCCTCCCCAATCTCTGCAAAATTATGCATTTTAAAAGACTGCAGGCATTCAAATGACTGTCAGTCATGCAAATAATCACTTACTTACACTGTATGAGTTTGGTTTGGATAAAGCAAATTACCATTTGAAAATAACTCGAAAAACACTCTGGGCTAAGAGCTTGCTTTATGAATCTAAGTTTGGCCATGATATTTCTTAACCTTTTTCTCCTCCATTTCCATTAAGCTAGATTTCACTGGAGTAATACAGACTAAATTAATAAACTGTATTCAATTGCCACAGGTGCATTCAACATTTATTTAACACATGATCTTGTTGGAGGGAAAAACAGCGGCAACAATCTGAAAAACGCTGGTTGGGGCTGCCCAACTTGATTCTCCATTTGTTGTAACCTAAGTAGGAATGGTTCCTCAGCCTCTTATGGTGGCGTTTATTTATTGCCTTGTTTGTTTGTATTTAGAGGAAGCAACACCAAGATTCTAAACACAAGATTTTATAAAGTCAAAACGTGCCACATTTTTAAGTGTGTACATTGTACTGTGCTTTTGCAGCACAACGTTTCATTTTAAACAGCCAAGTTTTTTTTTCTTCAATCACATGAAAGTTACTTTAGCTGATGAAAAGCCGCTGAATGCGTGTTGTGTATTGCTATGTGTGCTGCCTGTTAATTTTTCTGCAGTTAAGCATAGAACCAGAATGACCAAGCTTAGGGGCTCAAATGGGGTCATTGGCTTCAAAACTGCAAAATATAAAGCCAAACAAAATGATTTCACACATTATACATGAAGCTGCCTTATACTGAATCAGACCCTTGGTCCATCAAAGTCAGTATTGTCTACTCAGACCAGCAGCGGTCTCAGGCAGAGGTCTTTCACATCACCTATTTGCCTAGTCCCTTTAACTGGAGAGGCTGGGGACTGAACCTAGGACCTTCTGCATACCAAGCAGATACTCTACCTCCCCTTACCTCCAAATGCCTAATATGCTAACCCCCAAACTGTATGCCATGACAGTTTGCTCTGAGACCAGCAGTCTCCAAGCTCAAATCAAGCCCCGCTCCTTTAAATGCTACTTTGTAATTGACTTACTTCCTCTAAACCCAATTGCTGCATAAAAAAGCATTTTAAGAACAAAAAATAAAAAACAGAGCAATCTGAAAGAAAGCGGGTGGGGGGGAGCCTCGGTTTTAAAAAGCCTTTCTTTTGCTCAGAAAGAACCCCCAGGAAGCGTTTGAATCCCCACCTCTTTACATGCTGCTTTGTGATTGGCTGTGAGAGATGCCAATCTTCCTGTGGCCCGTGCTTTGCCTTCTACATGGAGATTTCAGCCAGGCTGAGTTCAGGGCAAATGGAAGAGTCGGGTTAACAGAAAAATGGGAAGACATGGACATTGCGAGGGTTGGCAGTAAGGTCATTTCTAATGGACGGAAAACATGTGCAGAACTCCAAGGAACAACCGAGTCAGACAGGGGGCGAACGTGAGTTCAAGTACCCATGCATAAATGACCTATGGCATTATTCCCTGCTGAGGTCACCTCCCTCCCCAAACCTTGCCTCCCAAGGCTCAACCCCCAAATCTCCAGGAATCTTCCAACCTCGAGCTGGCAATTATAAGGAAGCAGGGAAAGGGGAGAGCCTATGGGGGCTTTCAGGAAAGGGAAAGAGGAAATAGTTGGGGAGGAGAAAATAAGATGCCTCTGGCAAGAGCTTGCAGGTTCCCCCTTGTATATTATAATGCCCAGAATTTGGTTGCACAAATGAGGAGAAAATCAGTTAAATTGAATACAAGTTACTACTGCTGTCTTTTCCTTGCATTATCCACTTGCGCACAAGCTCCAGCAGAAGCAGAAATTCTGCTCTGGATCCAGCCCAATGTCTCCTTTTGGTGGTCATCTCCGGCATTCTGTCAATTTGATCAGCCCCAACTGGGGAGGATAATTCTGCCACATATCGGCAATTGGATCATTCCTGATTTAGAGAAGGTGCTAAGTTACCCATCTCAAAGGTGACTACAATTACTTCTCTACACAAGGTTCTGGGTACTACTCCCTCTTACACATGTAGCATTGCACATCCTTTGAACAACTAAGCAGGAATCATGTCTTCAGAATACACAGCGACTAATGGTAAAAGTGGCATTGTTTACGCGTAGAGTTGATTAACTTGATATTATTTGGCTACTGAATGGATCAGTTCTGAACTGGAAAATGCATCAGTAGCATAATAGCTTAACCAACTCTCCCATGTACATATCTTGAATTGACGGATGAAAACTTACTAGTAACAATCACCAGATTATGCTGAACTGGAACAATATATAACATGAAGGACGGAAATTAAACGCTACATACCTGCTCACATCAGGGAACTTCACTGGAAAATACAGGACTTGGCATTTTGGTCTGATTATTTTTTCCAGACACTTGGGTCTATGGTCAGGCATCAGCTTCATGAATTTTCCAATGGATGATAGAAATGACTCCATATTATAAGCAGAGTTGAACACCACAGTGTCAGCAACCAAACTGATTTTAAAAAGAAATATATTAATTAAGAGATTTGAGCTGGCTTGACTCAGATTTCTTGACTTCCAGAACCAAAGCACTACACTAGCATTCACAAATTCTACATATAAATCAGAAATAGTTGAATAGATGAATTTTAATTCTAAATTAATTCAAGTATGTTCATACATGCTCAAAAGGACCATAAGAACAAAAGAAAGGCCCTGCTGGATCAGACCGAGGCCCATCAAGTCCAGCAGTTTGTTCACACAGTGGCCAACCAGGTGCCTCTGGGAAGCCACTAACAAGACGACTGCAGCAGCACCATCCTGCCTGTGTTCCACCGCACCCAAAATAATAGGCATGCTCCTCTGATACTAGAGAGAATAGGTATGCAGCATGACTAGTATCCATTCTAACTAACATCCATGAATACCCCTCTCCTCCATGAATATGTCCACTCCCCTCTTAAAGCCCTCCAAGCTGGCAGCCATCACCACATCCTGGGGCAGGGAGTTCCACAATTTAACTATGTGTTGTGTGAAAAAATACTTCCTTTTATCTGTTTTGAATCTCTCACCCTCCAGCTTTAGCAGATGACCCCGTGTTCCAGTATTATGGGAGAGGGAGAAAAACGTCTCCCTGTCCACTCTCTCCAAACCATGCATAATTTTATAGACCTCTATCATGTCTCCCCTCAGCCCCCTTCTTTCCAAGCTAAACAGCCCTAAGCGTCTTAACCGCTCCCCGTAGGACAGTTGTTCTAGTCCCCTAATCATTTTGGTTGCTCTTTTCTGCACCTTCTCAAGCTCTGTAATATCCTTTTTTAGGTGTGGTGACTAGAACTGTACACAGTATTCCAAGTGTGGTCTCACCACAGATTTGTGCAAGGGCAGTATGATATCAGCAGTTTTATTCTCTATTCCTCATCTAATTATAGCCAGCATGGAATTTGCCTTTTTTACAGCAGCCGCACACTGGGTTGACATCTTCATTGAGCTATCCACTACCACCCCAAGATCCCTTTCTTGACCACATTTGACTTTAGGTACACTGGTCATTGTAGTAGTTGTTGACAGAATATATATATGTGTGTGTGTATATGTATGTGTGTGTATATATATATATTGTTGCTAGTGACTGCAGCTGCCACTGGGAGAAAAGGGCATTAGCAACCCATTTGGGGGGGGGGATGGGACATGACCAGTAACAATGGCAAATGGAGAATGAGGCAGAGGTAGCAGGGGGTCCCGTGAGCAATGAACCTCAGGTAAAAGTCCCATGCATGAACAACCTCAGATTGTACCTACTGGCCATGGTCTTTTCTCTGACTTCAACATGTTGGTCATAAATTCTATACAAGAGCCTATGCATTGCACACCCCAATATCTGTAGGCTCTGCATACGCAATCTAACCCTGGAAATGTGCAGTTTATGCATTTGGTACTGAGACATGCAGGCCCCACCCCTGCAGAAGTCAGGATTGGCACACAGAGGTGAAGGGCAAGACTAGCAGATCTGTTCCCACTCAAAACATAACCAGTTTGATTGTCAGCCCAGGGCTAAAGTCATTCAGCCTGGCAATTCTCATAAGAAAACTGACACTGCCCACAAAAACAGCAGGAGTCAGCAGCAACAGCAAGAAAGCATTTGAAGAAAGCTCTAACGCTTTTCAGCTAGACAACTGAAGTGGAACCATTTTCTGAAATCTCACATTCTTTCTGAAATCTCACATTGTTATTTTTTAACAGCACGTTTTCGTTCAACTAAAACAACCAGTGAGCGAACCTATTTCTTTGGTGTCTGAACTAATAGGTGGGGACAAAATGAATGAATTGGGGGGAAGGGGGGTCCCAAAAACTTTGCATGTTTGTTCCTGTCACACATGTAAAGACAGAATTAATGACATGCTTGCTTGTTTTTTTTTCTTTATAATATCTTTCATGATATTGAGACGCTACAGTTAGTGTATGACTGCCAAAACTCAGTCCACAAAGTTAAAAATGAACACATGCTACTTAGTATCACAAAAACAAACAGAGAATATGGAGGTTTGTTGATGAAATCACCCACAATTGCTTACTAGCTAACTGAATGTGGTCAACAAAAGAAGGAATGTAAAACTTGAGATCCCTAAACATTTTAAAGGAGGAATTAAATTTGGGGTTTTCTCCTACTTTTTTTGACAAATTCCTTTCGACCAACACCAAGGGGATAGGAACAGACACATATGTATGAAAATTCTAGACTTAAACATTAAAATCTCTGTTCTTTGGGGTCTTCTTTATTAAGACAGGATAGTAAATTGCTTGTTAATATTATAATATCTTAACACTTCATCATAGATCCAAAGGGTTGCAAGCATAGCAGAAGTCTGTGCACCCACTACTGCACACAGACACAGGGTGGGTACAGGCAACCTTCGTGTCCCACGTTTGTAGCTGATGCATGGTAACATTTACCTTATCACATGGCTGGATGATGCAAACGAGAATTAACCCCAAGATAATTTGGTCTACATAGATTCATTGAAGCTGAGGATTAAATGCCTTCCACGCCAAGATTAAATATCAGGCCACAGGGGGAGGGGAGAGAACCTGTTCCGGGTCCAGATACCCTATTCCCCTTCCTCCTATCCCTTATAATGCACTGGATCCTACCAAATTTCCCAATGGTGGAAGGCAGAGGAAGAATCTGTTTCGACTACAGGAAAAGGCTAGGACAGGGATTGCTGGGCCATATGGTCAAAAGCCACGTAAGAATGGATGCACAGTGCAGTGAGCAATGGGGCATGACCAAGTGGAAAAGCCAGTAGGACCCAATCCAAAAGCAACAATCCCCTTTCAAGGCTAATTTCAAAGAGGAGGAAACTGAGAGTGTGCTTCCCTCTCTGCTCCTCCAATACCTGTCCAGGTGCATAAGGTTGCTGCATGAGATCTTATCCGTCCATCATCCCTGAAGCAGTATGTTAAAACCCACACTATAGTATAATCGTTGTCCTACCAAACAGGTCCTACCATTTACATAGAGTCAAACAACAAATTCTGAGGGTCAAAGCAAAATCAATGGAATGAGGAAAATAACAGCATTTCAAACTAAAGAAACAGCATTTTGTTTCAAAGAGAAGTCATGCTCTATACACTGGTTGCAGCAGCAACTGAGAAGAGTATTTTATATAGGCTGCCATTTATTTTTAAGAACCATTTTAAGGCACAGCCATTTCATTATATTTTCAGAATATTGCTACTGCAAAAACAAACATTTTGCAAACGGAAGCAGAACTGGAGCTACAAAAACGCTCAACTATATAAGGATCATTATTTTCTTTCATCTGAGTTATAAAGCAAAGTTGCAGATGTTATACATCTAGCTTTAAAATGCTCAATCTAGGCTTATAATAATTCTCCTAATAACAAATATGCGAAACAGACCAAGTAAATGAATTTATTTCAATTCAAGCCAATTCAAATTTGCAGTTTCTTTAAGGGTTGCATGATGCCTAATCACAAAGCTTTTCAGGGTAGCTGTTATTAACTTCTTTCATTAACTTATATTCGGGAAATATGTTTGTTTTAAGTAACAATAAAGGGCCACAGCCTTTTAAATGTCTGGGTGTTTTACCACTGCACAATTTGTGAATATGCAATGAAAGAAACGTTAGGATTTATCTGGTATGTTTACTACCCTCTCTCCCTAAAAAACACTGCTGCAGTACATTTTAATTTTTGTTTACTCTCTTGAAAACCTCTATTTTAATTTCAGCTGGATGCAATAAAAGCTATTGCTAAGCCAGCGCTGATTAACTGCCCCTTTGTTAAGTGCTTTCAAAGCAAAAGCATCTTGTGTGTAGTATGAATGAGGTATATAACTGAAAATTAGTGCAATTTACCAGAGTTCCAGCATTTAGGTATAGTTCTCTGTGGTTCTTATTCTACTACCTGTGTATACTATAGAACTCGATACTCTCACACAACTGCATGCATATGCATCTGCCTGCCACCAATTATTGGCTTCTGTGTAGTGGTCCTTGCATTTTTATTTGAAAACACACACTCTGAAGGGATTTCCATAAAAGAGAATGCTAAACCAACACAAGGGTGTGTTAGAAGCACCTACCATGAAAGAATCTGGTTGTATCCATACTGGAAGTCCCTCTCCTGACATTTCTGGACAGGATATATCAATTGGTTCTCATGGAAGTAAAGGACCTTTTTCAATTTGCCAAGGTCAGGCCGAAGGGCAACGATTTCAGTCAGGTTAAGCACCGAGCTGGCAAAGAGGATCCTAAGAAACAAGGAAAGCAGTGTTTACTGTCTACGAGCCTGCTGAAAAGTGTCACCCTTCACCCTTTCCCTCCCACCGCGCTCCCCACAAGAAAAACATAACCCCTATAGGGACACATCAGTGGCTAAGCCTTAATACCATGTAGCAGCATTCGAAGTTTTGATCTCTTGAAAAACAGCTGCTACGGACTCGACTAGAAATGCTCTGAATCTCATTGGTTTCCTCAGCTCAGTTACAGAGAGATGCAAAAAAAAAAAAAAAAAAAGCTGGATGGGTTTTATTGAAAAACGCAAGAAAAGCTGCGTCTGAAGGACAAATGGAACAAAGATAAGGCTGACTGGGGAATACTCTGCTTGCCAGTTTCATTACTTCTTTATGCAACCAACTACTGAAATTCAGTATATGAGCTGGTATGGCACATGTTCGTGTTATGACACAAAACCTTTTGATTTATGCAATAGACATACCTAGTGCAGTCTTTATTTTTCACGCTCACACTTCCTTCTATTTTTATTAAATATTATCCAGCAGCCTTCACTGTTTTGTTCATTTCGTCCCATCCATTACCACAATGCTGTGAGCAGAGTCAGAGGGACTGGCCATTTTCCTTCTTTTTGTAGGGCACAAATACAAATGCCACCAGTAAAGTCAACCTCCCTACCTGAAATGCAATTAAAGGCAATTAAACGAGTACTTAATGTGAAACAGACAGCACAATAAGTCACAATTTTAATTTGTAAGAGAAAGCCTCCTTCGGTTCAGGTAAAACACATATAACTCCTCACTTAAAAGCTTCCTTCTATCTCCAGCACTGCCACAAAACAAACCCACTCCCCAGGTTAATGATGCAAGCAAATCATGATTCAAGATTCTCTCTTTCCATCTTCGGCATCTGTTATAAAACCTTTTATTTAGGGTACAGTTCTAAACAACCTTATTACAAGCAGTGCCTGCTATCCGAATGGCTTATCCTATGAAAAAAAACTAAGTGGAGTTTCACTATAGCAGTTGTCACAGCACACACAGGGTTCAGGCTGTGGCTCAGTGGTAGAGCATCTGCTTGGCATGCAGAAAGACCCAGGTTCAATCCCCGGCATCTCCAGTTAAAGGGACTAGGCAGGTAGGTGATGTGAAAGACCCCTGCCTGAGACCCTGGAGAGCCGCTGCTGGTCTGAGGAGACAATACAGACTTTGATGGACCAAGAGTCTTATTCAGTATAAGGCAGCTTCATGTGTTCCAGGGTGGAAGTAGACAACTCCACCTTCCTCACCTCCCATGCCCATGGCCTATGCCTCAGCTGCAACAACTACCCTTATATTGCCTTGGAAAAAACACTTGTCCACTGCTTAAGGGCTTTCCCTTATTTCTAGCCAAGACTCCCCACATCACAGTGCTTCTTTGTTCCAAGAAAATCCACTGAAAGAATCCCATTCCACATGCCATTCCACAGGCCCGTCTCACTTGGTCCCCTTCTCAGACAGCCCCCCTTGGCAGACTTTCCAAATCTATGGAGACAGGGCCTGATCAACAGAGGGGTCCCTTATGGTGCCGTTATCAGCCATGGGGCACAAAGGGCCTCGCTGCATTCATAGCATAATTGTCCTTTCTCCGCTTGCTCTGTCAAGAATTTTTTGAACTGTATTTTGATGCCAGATCCAAACCTATTTCTGTAACCATTCTGTCATCATTCATTTGTAGAATTCAGCTTCCCTGATCTATAAGGAATCTCCAGCCAACTACAACTATCTTTAAAAAAATGTTCCTATTGTAAGTATTCGGCTGCCCTTCTCTGCCCTGGCCCCTGCCTGGTGGAATAGCCTTTCTAATGAAACCAGGACCCCTGGTCTCATTGAGGTCAGCTACAGTTTTCCATCCATCACTGGCCTCCCAAGCCCACCTCGTTTCTTCTGTAGATCATTGCTGGGGGGAGGGTGTTAGCTGATTATCTGCTGTAGTCTATGGGCCAAAATGCGCCAAAATGAGTTTTTACAGGGCAAATTTTTATTTAAGAATGTTTTAATTACAAGTGATGTTTTAAATGTGTTGTGCGCCGCCCTTAGCTCAGCGTTGCTGGGGAGGACGGGTTATAGGTTTAATCAAATAAAATGACAATAACAGTAAAATAAATGTTTCATTTCTCATAACACTATACGCATATACACTATACACATCAGTTTGTAGCTGATCCCAGTTCATTGACCCACTGTTCGTAAACAGGGAATGGCTCTCTGGTGAAATAAGGACATCCTATCTTATGACCATACAAAACCCAAAAACAATTGAATCAGTAGCATGATTCTTACAGCTAGCAATGAGGTATCGTGAATGGTGTGTAGCTTTCCTTAATGGCTGATTTGGAGTGGTTTTATCCAATTTTATTTATTTGTAATCGGTTTTATCCAAATGTACGTTCTTCCTTTTTATGTGAGAATAAAGGCTTGCGTTGTGTATGTACCCAGAGCTGTCCCGCAAGCCTGTTCCTTACTGCTGTGGAGCCACAGTTTAAAACTTAAACAATGCCTGACAATATACGTCACTGTAATCATTTCCACAGAAGAACTGTGTGTCTAATGGACTCCTGAGCAGAGCATTGGAGGATATGAGGAAGAACACTTGCATTTAACACCTCGCTCCAGGGAAGGGAAGGAAAGTTTGCTATTATAATGTAGGCCATGACATAAATATATGTCAGCTGTCATTCCATGTGACATCAACTTGCATTTTACCTCAGGTTATTATTTCGGTAATAAATCCTAACAAGGTGAGCTTTATCATCCCACTGAGTCTTTCCGGGAGGTAAGGACGCAAGGTGATAGCAAGAACACTGGGAACATGATAATTCCTGACAGCTGCCGCTTGAGCACAAGTTAAATTGAACAGTTTATCTCAGCATAAAGATGCTATAAGGTTTTACATTCAATTTTTTTTTAAAAAAAAAAAATTAACATAAAATCCAGAAAAAAACCTAGTTAGGCAATCTTTCACAAACATGACATACTACAATCACTGCATAAGCTGGATTAGTACTTATTACCATGCTAGTAGAGAATTAAGCTGTTTTTAGACCACCAAAGAGCTTTAAATTGCAACTTTTGTCTCTGTAAGGGAAACCTATATTTAAACTGTCTGCTAAAGTCAAATTAAAACAGCTACATCATTAGCACGTTATCTCACAAAATAAGAGTACATTTAAACTGCTGTTAACATTATTCTTATCCAACTTGATCAACATTACAAAATGTTAATGCGGAAAGCATTTTCCCTCATACTCTAAACCGCGCTACAAAAAGGGGGGGGGGAAGACACACACTGGCATTTATTAAGTGATCATCTCCCCTAAGTAATCAACACACAAGGATGCCAAATAGTTTACAATAGTCTAGTGGTTCACATGGTTTTTCCAGCACAACCAGAATTTGCCCATAATTGGTACAAGTAGAGTGGCCCAAATTCATAGAATCATAGAGTTGGAAGATACCACCAGCGTCACCTAGTTCAACCCCCAGCACAATGCAGGAAATTCACAAGTACCTTCCCCCCACACCCCCAGTGATCCTAAGTCCATGCTTAGAAGATGGCCAAAAAAAATTCCCCCAGGATCCCTGGCCAATCTGGCCTGGAGGAAAATTGCTTCCTGATACCAAAGTGGCGATCGGCATTTTCCTGGGCATGTAAGAAAGGGTCACGAGAGCCAAACACTGAAGCAACCCTTTCGGCCCTCCTTCTCATGAACTGCCTAAGTGTACAAAATCAGCATTGTTGACAGATGGCCATCTAGCCTCTGCTTAAAAACCTCCAAAGGAGAACTCACCACCCCCAGAGGAAGCCTGTTCCACTGAGGAATTGCTTTAACTGTCAGAAAGTTCTTCCTAATGTTTAGCCATAAACTCTTTCGATTTAATTTCAGCCCGCTGGTTCTGGTCCAACCTTCTGGGGCAACAGAAAACAACTCCACACTATCCTCTCTAAGACAGCCATTCAAGTACTTGAAGATGGGAGTGAATTAACTATTTCAGGCTTTTATGCCCATCAAGCACACATGCAATCCATTAGATCCACACAAATCTATACACATATATGGCTGTCTTCACAATGTAAACTTTAAAACAACTCAATATCTCTGCCACTTTGAGTGGTAGAGTATACCTACATGGGACATTCAGTGGTTCATTCCTACTTAAGAGGCAGCAGCTTTAGATGCTCGGGCTGATCCGGACAGCTGTAGCTCCAAGCCCAACCCGTTTCTTGGAAAGCAGGTGTACAATCTACCTGATAGCTAGGGAACCTGGTTAGCCACTGTGTGAACAGACTGCTGGACTTGATGGACTTTGGTCTGATCCAGCATGGCCTTTCTTATGTTCTTATGACCCCCCCAGTGTCTTATTTTTCATTTTGAAATGAAAGACTGACATTTTTTTACCCATCGCCACCACCAGTACCCCATAGATAAGTGGTGCAAATACTTATGCATGGCATTGGAGGGCACCAGTAATGTGTCTGAGAATGAATTGTTTCATTCCATGAACTACTTACTCCCTTGGCTCATACTTACACAGATCACTGCTCCAACAGTGAACTGCAGGAATGGAGTACAGCAGTATCTGCTTCTCTGTTGCTGCTGCACCATGACATTAGTAATGGCAGACTTAGCTGAGAACCAGAAAGCCCTGATAGTGTAAGGTCATACTGATGGAAGAGCAGTTAGCCATGGCTCCTACCAAGATCAACAGCTTCCTACTTATATTATCTTTACCATTTGGAGGTAAGCAAGACATGCTTCTGCAATTGGTTTCTAGGGTCATTTTTCAAGTACTAAAACTTCCACATCCACTATTAGTGGGAGGAGAGAAGGAGGAAACAGGCTGTGGGAAGCAGGCATACCTAACTGGAGATACACGGTAGAACTGAGTACCTCTGGACAGCTATGCCCTGGGGATGCTCTAGAATATGAAGTAAAAATGATCTTAAAAAGGTAAAGGTCCCCTGTGCAAGCACCGGGTCATTCCTGACCCATGGGGTGACGTCACATCCCAACCTTTTCTAGGCAGATTTTGTTTACAGGGTGGTTTCCCATTGCCTTCCCCAGTCGTCTTCCCTTTATCCCCAGCAAGCTGGGTCCTCATTTTACCGACCTGGGAAGGATGGAAGGCTGAGTCAACCTTGAGCCAGCCACCTGAAACCAACTTCCGTTGGGATCGAACTTGGGTCGTGAGCAGAGTTTAGACTGCAGTAGTGCAGCTTACCACTCTGCACCACGGGGCTCTTAAAAATGATCTTAGGTACGGTACCTGATAATTAGAAAAGTTGGAAAATAATTAGAATACTTAGAAAAGTTGGAAAATTGGAAAGCCATTGCCTGTCAGAATGGATAATATTGATCTTGATAAACCAATGGCCTGACTCATATAAAGTAGCCTTATACGTTCATGTATAAAACAGGACCAATATCCTAATTTTCCAAGTCAAAACAAACCTCCAAGTTGAAGATATGGATTGGCGGGGGTGGGGTCCTGTTTTTTGGGGGGAAAATAGTACTTATACATCAAGTAGCATTATTCATACATAAAACATAAAAGATTACTTAAATACTCAATTATTAATTATATATTAATATTCAATCAACATATACAAGATATTTTGATGCTGTGTATGACGAGAATATATAAATCATAACAAAAAGCTTTTCCATTTGTGCCTCAACAATGTGACTTTGAAAATTCAAACAACAATGTTGAGTAGCAAATGATAATATATTAGAGTCTATAATATAATAAATAAAAAATGAGGCCTAATTTATGCTTGGAATCGTCTGTACAAACGTCAAAAAGGTTTACCAATATAAAATAGTTTAGAAATTCAGGTTTTTTAAATACGGA
This sequence comes from Euleptes europaea, assembly GCF_029931775.1. Classification (NCBI taxonomy): domain Eukaryota; kingdom Metazoa; phylum Chordata; class Lepidosauria; order Squamata; family Sphaerodactylidae; genus Euleptes; species Euleptes europaea. The sequence continues at coordinate 24,214,807 of NC_079326.1, forward strand.
AAGTAATTTGAAATGTTTACAAAAATAATTAAGTCTTGCTATTGTAATGTTCTTTATTTTTCAGAACAAGCCACAAGGGTTGTCATCCCTTTCATCTTAATTAGTCCATGTGTTTGTTATATTTGTTATGTACTTCCATAAACATTTACAAACATTAAGTATTATGAAAAAATATTTCTCCTCTCAATGTAATTACTATATGTACATATTAATATACAACTAGTAAATATTCAGGATTGCAACTCATTCATTCATTTTAGAATGTGGATTGGCTTTTGATTTTTTTTATATAAAAAGCAATTTAAAACATCTTTATATAAAAAAGCAATTTAAAACATCTTTCATCTGAATGCTTATTTTGCTGATTTTCTCCCCAGAAGAACATATGAAAAACTGTTCCCCAGTCAACGGTCATTTTTAAATGTACTGATACTGTTTCACCCTCTGGACTCTAGGAAGTATATGGGGCTACAATACCTCAAAATTGTGCATACTGCAAACTAGAGCTGCACATACATTTTGATAAAACATACAATTCCTGCATGCGCAGGCTTACCCATTTGATTTGACTGGGTGCTGGCATTACCTTGGCAGTGTGGGAACTGAAACATGCGAAGTCAGAGGTCCCTATGCTACCAGCCAAAACATCGGACGCAGTACATACACCATATTTTAACGATGACAACACATTAGGTTCCATTTGAATATGCCTGGGGAGAGGTATCTATCAGAAAAGAACTTAGTCCTAGTCATTAACTATCTAACATATGAAGGTAAGAGCAGTTGGGAGCATGGCCTTCAAGGATGATCTTGGTGAAAGGCCAGTTCTGATGATGCTGAGTTGCTCTTCTGAAGATGCAACATCAGCGTAAGCTTTTCAAATGAAACAAACTTCAACATGCCTGAGGGAACAGACAGAGGAGACAGAGGGGAAAGAAAAGCAGCAGAGGCTGTGTGTGTGTGTTTGTGAGCATGGTTGCACAAAGCCTGAAGAAAGGGATGAGGAGATAAGGTTAAAGCCCACTATGGGGGGGGGGAGTAACCCATGAAATCTGTGAAGAAGAAAGATCAGGGTGCTCAGATCTGCTCAGAGAGCAGGGGGAGAGGCAACTGTAGTCAGTAGGAACTACTTCCCCCAAAAAGGTTTAAGCTACTACTGTTCATGTTCAAGGATATTTCAGTAGGATTTGCTAAATGGCAATGGTGGAGATAAGCTGAGCTCTTTGAATGGTCCAAAACCAGTAAGCAAGCATTGGATATGACAATAGGTCAATCAATATAGTTATTCCCTTTTTGCGTATTACATTTCTAAAACTACGGGGCAAGTTTCAAAACTTATGGCACAGCATTCTGTTCTTTGGAAGTGAATGTAAAGAGAGAAAAATGTCGCCATAGATTTAATCGACAATGTTTGCTGGAACAGCCTTGCTCTTTCTGTCATCCAAGCAACATTCCTGTACAGGGATCTAGTGTTTGGCTTTCTAAGTTGAGCGCCAGCCAGGTGTCCTTGCTATTTCAAATTCCTAGCCTCCCAATGCTATAAACTTGTCATTCTTTTTTCTGTAAAGAAGTGATGTGAGAGACTATGAGACAACGTGCTCGAAGAGGGAATGTTCAGAACAGTTGCCCAAATCTTGGTCCCTTTGAAGGTGTTCCATTAGGCTCTCCACCAACTTCAGGGATATCTGATCAGATCAATATGAGCTCTTTGAAAAATCCTACTTTTATCCAAAATATAATCAAGCTAATTTTCAGATTTAGGCCAGATTTAGTTCTCCAGATTAGAGTCCACCGCTCTTAACCACTACATCACATGTCTTGCCTAAGATGGCGGGGGCAATCAAAGCAGGCCTCTGAGGATGACCAGAGTGAGCGGATAGGTTCCTATGGGGGAAGACAGTCCTTAAGGTATGCTGGTCCAAGGCTGCCCAGGGCTTTAAAGGTCAATACCAGCACCCTGAATTGAGTCCAGAAGCAAATTGGAAACACAGTCATTTTCAAAGTAAAACTGTATTAATGACTTCATTATTTTAGTGTGGGTCCTGAAGAACAAATTTCAAACTAGTTGTCACATGCAGCAGTACATATCCTTTTAAGTGGCCATGGGTGTGAGCAGAGGAACAGTGTTAGTAAAGAAAGAGAGGCTAAATATTGTCGAAGGCTTTCATGGTCAGAGTTCATTAGTTCTTGTAGGTTATCCGGGCTGTGTGACCGTGGTCTTGGTATTTTCTTTCCTGATGTTTTGCCAGCAGCTGTGGCAGGCATCTTCAGAGGAGTAACACTGAAGGACACTGTCCAAGACCAAGTAATAAAATACCAAGACCACAGTTACACAGCCCGGATAACCTACAAGAACCAAAGAGAGGCTACTTTGTGACCCCCCTCCTGTTATGTTCCATTGCATCTCCACTTAATATCCTGTCAACTCTATTTATTTCAGTGCATTTTTATCCCGCCCTTTCTCCAACAAGCTCAGGATACCACACCTGGGTCTCCCCTCCTCCATGTTATCCTGACAACTTCCTGGTGAGGTAGTTTAGCAGGTAGTTTAATCAGTAAGTCTCATGTCAAGCAGAAATCTGAATCCAGGTCGCTCGGGTCTTCCTTTAACACTCCCAACCACTACGCTGTCTATACCACACTAGTTTGGAAATGCAGATGAAACAAGGCTTTGATGTTGCGGCATCAACTATGGGTGATTGAAAGTACAGAATAGTTTGGGGTTTTTTTCCTACTGGAGATAATATCTCTTAAATCAAGTAGCAAAGTGCTGTTTTTGTGGCTAATGGCTGAGTTTTTATAACATTCTTGGATATTAATAGAAATAAAGATTTCTCCTGTTTTCACGCTCTCTCAACAAAAATGTACTAGCAAACCGTACAGTCCCTTCATGCTGATCTACCTGGTTGCTTCAGCAGAAGCAGTAATAAGTTGTTCAGCTGTAGGCAAAGGCCTGTTTTTTAATTCCATACATTAATGCCTCACACTTGCCATAGTCACCAGCACCACCACTACTTTGATCATCCTTAATTAAGGTGGTCCCCCACCCCCCAAAAAAAGGTGATTATGCTACACAGGAAGAAAATAAGACTGCACTGGTAGGTAGGAGAAAAAAGGTCCAAAGGAGAGTTGTTTACTTGACCCTTTAGATCCCAAGAGATTATGCCACACAACACAAAGAGTATAGCAGTACATAAGATTATAGACAGTACATAAGATTATAAAATCCCGATGGAAGTCAGTTTCAGGTATCCGGCTCAAGGTTGACTCAGCCTTCCATCCTTCCGAGGTCGGTCAAATGAGTATCCAGCTTGCTGGGGGTAAAGGGAAGATGACTGGGGAAGGCAACAACAAACCACCCCATAAAAAAACAAAAGTCTGACTAGGAAAAGTCAAGATGTGACGTCAACCCATGGGTCAGGAATGACCCGGTGCTTGCACAGGGGACCTTTACCTTGTTAAGATTGTAGACAAATTTCACATTACCGTCATGTCCCCGTTACACATTTTAAAAATTGCATCAACTATACTCCACCAGGCTTTCCTACAAAAAAGGACACTGTATAGAAAGCAGAAAAGGGATAACCCCATCCCAGTTTCACAGAGGTGTTCATGTGAGTGAGATAAAAGTAACTGTCCTTGGATACAAAACTTTGGTCTTTGTCTGAGGTACACTGTGGCGCTTACTTATTTATTTTTCAAATTTATAGCCCACCCTCGTCCCCAGCGAGCCAGGCTCAGGGCAGGTAACAACGATGAAAAACATAAATATATCCAGTATATAAAATTGTCGGCATCATTAAAACCATAATCTTAATAAATCATTACTACTCAGATGGCCATACAAATACCTAGGTGCCACAGCATAATAAATATCAGGAGATCAGCCCCCCACAGATTTCAAGAGTGGGGGCGGGATGGGGAGGCCAGTAAAGATGGATTTGATATCTGCTGCTAACTCTCTAGTGCAGTTTTGATACCCTTCCATTCAAGTGAGACCAAGAGCAGTTCCAATCAATAGCTAATCAGACAACTATTTTTCTATAAAGTTGTAACATCAAGAAGTAAACTTTTAAACAATTTGAGAGAAAGTCTTTTAAATGGAACTAAAAAGCCTGTAAAAGAAGGCTTTTATTTTTAGGTAACTTCATTCAAGCTTCCTGAATTTTATGAAGAGAGTGGTAATAATTTTCTCTTCCCTTTGTAGTGGAGTTTAGCCACAATTAATTCCTGGCAGATATACATTTTCACTTTTAGGTTGTGATGCTTCTCCATCAGCAGCTAAGTTACCTTCTTTCCTACCCAAAAGGAGATATCAAATAACATAAGGTGACTATTTCTCTTTATTGGACTAGCTTCAGTTGATCAGAGAATTCATGTGTTTACCTGAACACACAAATAGGTTTACCTATCTAAAGTGTATCATCACCCAGCCCAAAGATATGTCTTACACACAGTTGTATGTATAGAAGTCTCACTGAAAGGAATAGCTTCATAGAAAACTAACTAAGAAGAAGAGTTGGTTTTTATATGCCGACTTTCTCTACCACTCAAGGCAGAATCAAACTGGCTTACAATCACCTTCCCCTCCCCACAACTGACACCTTGTGAGGTAGGCAGCACTGAGAGAGAATGACTTGCCCAAGGTCACCCAGCTGGCTTCGTGTGGAGGAGTGGGGAAACAAATCCAGTACCCCAGATTAGCCTCCGCCGCTCATGTGGAGGAGTGGGGAATCAAACCCGGTTCTCCAGATCAGAGTCCACTGCTCCAAACCACTGCTCTTAACCACTACACCATGCTGGCTCTAAGCAAAACAAAGGTTGTTTTTCTGCCACCATACCAAGGCAATCTTAGTCACACATGGTCCAATTCTTGCAACATTTTTCCATGCTTGGAAGATAGTGGCAATAAGAGGATATTACAAAGAGGATTAAAAAAAAACATTATACCTAACACTTGCAACTATATTATTGTAAAGCAAAATCTAGAAATCAGTTTGCTGCAATTCAGATGTTTCACCTGCACTGTTGACATGAGAAGAGTATAGCATTTCCTGTATGCATCCCTGAATATATGGAAGAAACAAAGGTGGAAAAGTTGTTGATGCTCTAAGGATGTACGGCAGAAAAGTACTGGTCCATGCTCCCAGCCTCTAGAACTAGAAATGTACATGAATTGAAATTCATACATACTGGGTTATATCGGATTACTTTGTTCACCTAACATTATAGCCCTAAGAAGCCTTCCACCAACGCAAAAGGCTCTTCTCCTGGCAGAAGAACCTCTTAGACTAGCAGAGGGTTCCTTACACTTAAGGAACATGCAAGGTTTAAAAGAAGAGGGTCGTAGGGTAAACCCACTGACTGTTTCTTGCAAAGTGTCTGGAACTGTCAAAACATAGGGTTGGATTCCAACAAGTTTTATGCTCTTGCCCAGTTCTTCTTATTACAGCCCCTCTCCCACATGGTTTTTATCCATGCATGTCCCATCACTCCCAGCATAACTTTTTTGGTAGTTACTATTTTTTCACCAGTGGAAAAGCTGGGTAGCTCCAACTCAGAGTATTCTGCTTTTGCTGCCTAAAATATAAAGCAAACTGTAAGACCCTGCTATATACAGTTGTCTTTGTACCGGAATCTTCCCGAGGTAAAGTGAAGAATTATTTTTAATGTCCATTCAACAGCATGTATGTACACTACGTCGAAATCTGTAGTACTTTTTGAGTTTGTGGAAACTATTTTTCATTACAGTTTTGCTCAAATAATTTTGGAACATTCTGGAATATTTGAACCTTCTTCTTTGTATCAGTAAATTCAAACAGGCTCCCCTCCAAATGATTGCACTACTGCATAGCATTCCCCACTTTATAAGAACGAGGTAAATGGGGGTGGGGAGGAACAGGATTCTCCCAAGAAAGCTCAGACAGGCCTTGAAAATCTGAGGCTGTCACAAAACCTGAGCAGCTGGCAACTCTATCACCATGAAGTATCCATATGGAATATCAAGATGTGTCAAACTACCCAAAACGATTTTGGATAACGTAGAGATAGAATAAATAATTCAGTATCTTCAACACTTTCAACAGCAGGTAGTGGATATGCTACCTGCTTTTACGATGTGCCAAAATATAACATGTGAGAGAGGGGGAGAAAGAGAGAAGGCTTGTTTCTCCAAACTGCTGTCGTGGGTATATTGCTTGAGGAACTTCTTATTCTTGAGGCATATGATGCCTATCACAGGTTTGTCAGTAGCAAGCAATATGCAGTTTGTTAGCAGAGCATGGCTGAAAATACGTCACTGGCAAACAACTTTGCAGCAAGTATGCGGAACTTTCTCCACCATAACCAGCAATTTTGTATGTGAAATATCCTAGAATGTGTGTGTATTTTTAAATCAGGACATCCAAAGAACAAATCAGAACAGCCATTATGTAGCCTAGGCATACACACACACAATACTCTGATTATACAAACTGTCAGTACTCTTTCAAATCATACAAATATCCAGTATTGCAGTCCAAACTTATGACCTGAGTTCGATCCCAATGGAAGTTGGTTTCAAGTAGCCGGCTCAAGGTTGACTCAGCCTTCCATCCTTCCGAGGTTGGTCAAATGAGGACCCAGCTTGCTGGGGGTAAAGGGAAGATGACTGGGGAAGGCACTGGCAAACCATTCCGCAAACAAAGTCTGCCTAGTAAACATCGGGATGTGACATCACCCCATGGGTCAGGAATGACCTGGTGCATGCACAGGGGACCTTTACCTTTACTTACTTCTGTCCACATTAAAAAGCAAAGAAAAAAACAAGTGTGATTGAAAAGTGAAACCTCATAGTTCCACAGACTGGACTTTCTATACATAGGGATCACAGCCTTACCATGCTGTCTGTTAACAGACCTTTCTGTTTTTTAGCCTTGAACTGAACATAGATCACTTCGCTGATGCAAACCTATATTTGGAGCACAGAGAAGTGATTTAAGCAGAGCAATAGAACAGAAACTTAAATGTGTGCCCATTGCACTGGAAAACCATTCGGAGACATTCACCCTGAAACACTTAAGAAAAAAGTGAAGTAAAAAAGTAAAAAGCGAAGGCCTTGTTTTGTTGTATCCCAGCGTGGTGTAGTGGTTTAAGAGTGGTGGACTCTAATCTGGAGAACCGGATTTGATTCCCCACTCCTCCATATGAGCGGCGTACTCTAATCTGATGAACTGGGTTGGTTTCCCCACTCCTCCACATGAAGCCAGCTGGGTGACCTTGGGCTAGTCACAGCTCTCTCTGAACTCTCTCAGCCCCAACTACCTCACAGGGTGTCTGTTGTGGGGAGGGGAAGGGAAGGTGACTGTAAGCCAGTTTGATTCTCCTTAAAAGGTAGAGAGAGTCGGCATATAAAAACCAACTCTTCTTCCTCTTCTGTCAATTCCTTTGCATGTGAAATGTGGAAGTCTAGATTATGGGTTTCATTTGCATGGGGGCTGTCTTGGGGAAGTTATTGGGTTGGGTGATGTAGCCAAGTTCAGATGAACACGACTTGACAGACTCCTGAGGGAGGGGGATCATTCATGCCAGTCAACAAGGGGATTAGCAGATTATCTCCAATGTTTATGAAATACATTGGACAGTCCTAACATTGGGAGAACCAGAAGTATAAAACATTCTGATAATGTAATAAAACCATTATTAACTGAATTACTGCAGGGCATAATAGCAAATCCTAAATTAAGTTCATGACCAGACTTTTCTGAACCTTATGTTCTATATATTTCAAATTTTTAATTAATTATAGTATTTTTACAAAGTAGAGGAACGCTATATACAATTGCCTTTGTACCAGAATTTTCCTGAGGTAAAGCAAATTTCTTTATCAGAGACATTTTAACCCAAAACAGCACCTCTAACAACAATGGTGACAAGCAGCTAAAACAACATCTTGTTATTGTTTAGCTTATTTATTATTCTAATTATTCCTTTTAATGTAACAAATTAGGTTATATCATTACGCTGCTGGCAATCTCTGTCATCTCCCTTACGCATATAGCATATGTTTTCTGCCTAGTGAAATGAGCAGTTTTAAAGCATACCAAAGGAAACAAAAGTTAGAATAACCTAACATCTTCCAATGCAGCTGTTACTTCAACTAGTGCCATTGCAGATTAAGGTTACTATCTATATACACTTAGTTGAGAGTAAGCTTTAGTGAACTCAATAGGACTTAAAAAGGTAAAGGTCCCCTGTGCAAGCACCGGGTCATTCCTGACCCATGGGGTGACGTCACATCCGTCACATTTCTAGGCAGACTTTGTTTACGGGGTGGTTTGCCAGTGCCTTCCCCAGTCATCTTCCTTTTACCCCCAGAGAGCTGGGTACTCGTTTTGCCGACCTCGGAAGGATAGGAGGCTGAGTCAACCTGGAGCCAGCTACCTGAAACCAACTTCTGTCGGGATCGAACTCAGGTCGTGAGCAGAGCTTGGACTCAGTACTGCAGCTTACCACTCTGCTTCCAAGTAAATATGCAAAGGACTGTGATGTCCATGTTATGATTCAATTAATGTAATAAATTCTCGAATCACTGCAGTTTGTCATGTGTCTCTCTGTGGAATTGCAAAAACCTATCAGCTATATAAGAACATAAGAAAGGCCCTCTGGATCAGACCAAGGCCCATCAAGTCCAGCAGTCTGTTCACACAGTGGCCAACCAGGTGCCTCTAGGAAGCCACAAACAAGACGAGTGCAGCAGCACCATCCTGCCGGTGTTCCACCGCACCCAATATAATAGGCATGCTCCTCTGATACTAGAGAGAATAGGTATGCAGCATGACTAGTATCCATTCTAACTAACAGCCATGAATACCCCTCTCCTCCAAGAATATGTCCACTCCCCTCTTAAAGCCCTCCAAGCTGGCAGCCATCACCACATCCTGGGGCAGGGAGTTCCACAATTTAACTTTGCGTTGTGTGAAAAAATACTTCCTTTTATCTGTTTTGAATCTCTCACCCTCCAACTTTAGCAGATGACCCCGTGTTCTAGTATTATGGGAGAGGGAGAAAAATTTCTCCCTGTCCACTCTCTCCAAACCATGCTTAATTTTATAGACCTCTATCATGTCTCCCCTTAGCCGCCTTCTTTCCAAGCTAAACAGCCCTAAGCGTCTTAACCGCTCCCCGTAGGACAGTTGTTCTAGTCCCCTAATCATTTTGGTTGCTCTTTTCTGCACCTTCTCAAGCTCTGTAATATCCTTTTTTAGGTGTGGTGACTAGAACTGTACACAGTATTCCAAGTGTGGTCTCACCACAGATTTGTGCAAGGGAAGTATGATATCAGCAGTTTTATTCTCTATTCCTCGTCTAATTATGGCCAGCATGGAATTTGCCTTTTTTACAGCAGCCACACACTGGGTTGACCTACTATCCTACCTACTATCCTAGACAATTAAAACAAAATGAACACATTTTACAGACCCTAATCAAATATAGGCTCTGGGAATCTCCTTTCCTCTAAAAAGTCAACTGTCATATGCCTTATATGTGTTCCTCATTGAGACCATGTCCTCTTTACGGTCATTTCTACTTGAAAAATAAAAGCAGCGTAATAAATCACAGTGAAATAGTGAACAGCAGCTGTTTTCTCGTATATGCTGGAGAAGATTCTTACAACCAAGATTGTCCTTTTTTCACCCCACCCCCCATCGTTCCATGGCTTTTGCCATTATGAGTACAACTGGGGCCTTGAAGGAGTAAGGTATAAGGAGCTTGGAACCCTACTTTTATAAGTCTTTCAGCAAGCTAGATTTCTGCATGTTGTCCAAAACATATCAGCAGTAAATCCCAAGGTATGGTGAACCTGTTTTGGATACTGCAAAATATACAGCGCAAGGAGGAGAAAGATGGTTGCCTGTTTCCATCTCTCCCAGGGAACATACAATACCTACACAATGTACATATCCAAGTTTAAGATAATCTTTACTCCCTTTGTGTTAAGTGTGGAATGCATTTAGCAATGTTTATCTCTCTGCTTCCTCTCTGAGTAATAACTTGGTTCAGGTGTTATTAATAAAATCAGTTTTTATTTTAAATAACGATGCTATTCCATAACCTTTGAAGCTCACACATAAGCCTAACTTAGCCCAGCTTTAGCTCATCTGGTCTTTAAAACTGCTCCTTTCATGTGGCTGGCCCATGAGCCAGGCATACTCCTCCTCGAGGAAGCCACTGCACTCCAGCAGCGTGAGAACGATTTGCATGATCTGTGTTGCGCCATTTGAGCCCCAGCGAGCTCCAAGAGCCATGCACAAAAGAAACAACTGCCAAGTAATGTACAGGGTTTAGTTAAACTTAAATGAGACTGTTTTGCCAGCGCAATCCTAGGCACGGTCACTCAGAAATAAGTACCACAGAGTCCCAGGGAACGTACTCCCTGCTAAGTGTGCTCAGGATTGCATCCTACGTCAGGCTTCCTGCTATAACAACAACAGCCCTCATAACAAAAGTTTTAGAGATGCCCTGTTGAATCCATTTATAGGGATTCTGAACCAGAGATGGGCAATTACCTTTTAAAAGGCAGGCGTCTTTTAAAAGCTAATCATTACATTTTAGGAAAATTAAAGTAATGCATTTAAAATACAGAATCAGACTTCTGTAAACTTTCCTTGTAATTCTGAGATTTTGGCATCGTGCTGTGCTATCAATGCAATTATTTCATAGGCCATAAACGGGCTCTGATGACATTAGATTTCCTACTTTTATTATACTTAAATTAAGGCAAAATTAAAGCAAATTGCTTTGTTTGCCTGGTTCTTTTTTTTTCCTGAAGAAAATGCTCTGTGTTGTAATCAAATGTGATCAATAAAAGCTGTTGGACAAGTAATTATTACAGAAATGTCATTACAGTGGGCTCAATTAGAAGTATAGAAATTGGAGAAAGTACACAAAAACTTAGCTGTTGTGCAAAACAGATTTTTACAACAGATACAAAAAAGACTCTTACCTTATTAGTTAATGTTGCTTGCATTCTGCAAACCCAGATACATTCCTGGATGCAAAATGGAAAGTCCCCCCTCTCTAGTAAGGTAAGCACGGTTTTAATGTGTGAAGGGGAAACTCCACAGATTCTAATATTCCTTTTAATCTGTGGCTCCGTTTCCTCTCTATAAGAGAGCTGGGAACTATTAGGTAGGAGAAGACTTTAGTGTGCCTGGTTTGAAACTCATGACATCGCGTCATACTTCCAAACATTTCCAGCAATTGGTAATTAGATATCATGAACTATAAGCTGGATCTTAAGGACTGCCAGCAGAGTGAAACCTGGGCAGCAGTCGTTTCCTGCTTCTCCCCTACTTCTCAGCCCCACAAAATTCTGCTCCTAAGGGTCAATGGACCTCAGGAACAGTGTAAGGGCAAAGTAGGCTTCTGCAGTGGAAGGGGCAATCAGTAGAAATTGCCTTCCTTCCCTCCACCAACTGCTATCCAGCTGGCATTTACTGCTGCTACACTGGAGTAACAGCACTGTACGATCCAAATCCATATGTGTACCAAATGTCAGTTTTCTATGTGTTGCATGTGTTCCACAACAATACTGCTTTAGTAACTCCATTAACATTTTAAAATCAGTCAGTGTTCTAATTCACAGAACCTGGAGTTCAGCCAAGATTGCAACCTTGTTCAAGCAAAAGAAGGGTAGAAATGTTAAGGATACTTTGAGGATTGCATAGCACAATTGTTGATGGCATTTGGATTTGGAGTTTCACTGTATACTAGACATACTGAGATGGTAAAGAAATTGAGATGTTCCATGCTTAAGTCTCATTTACTTCAACGAACCCCATCAGAGGTGCTCCACGGATGCAATTTTTCCCTATGTGAAGATAAATTCTCTATAGAGGGGCAAAAAGTGATCATCATAATGCAGTTACATTTATCTGGAGGCCACTCATTCGTGTAAATTGGGAGCATTCAACATACAGCCATATCTAAAACCAGAGAGCATCCACAGAAATATTAAGGAAGTTCTCTATGGCCTTTTATGTCACTCAGTATAATAAATGGTCAAGGACAGAAAGGAGTCCAAAATGAAGTCGCACCACCGTGCACTTATAAAATACCATCATATTTAAACCATTATGCTTAAACAAACAGAACAATTTCTTGTTTGGTATCTCAGGGCCAGAGTCAAGGATCAGCATGATCAGGCAGCTGCCAAAGCCCATGGCCTAGCGGAGGGTCCAGGGTCCACTGCTGCAAAGGGACTCTTGGCCCATCCTACCAGGACACAGAGATTGTCCTAGAGGTCCCTGTAATATTCCATGAGAGAGGTGTTTTCCAATGCCTCCCTTTGGCACTTCTCTAAACAGGAAATGGGAGATAACCCACAAAGCTCCTGCAGTATCACCAGGACAGCTGAGAGCTACTAAGGCTCCCCTCTAGCCTTCCTTGTACCATCAAGACCCTACCTCAAAACATCATAGGAAAACAAATCAGAAGATTTTCCTAATTCCACTGATCCCCAGGATTTTGTCCTCTAGTTCTCTTTCTTGCCATCATAATGGAGCACTATTGCTTTCCTTAGGTAGGCAGCCCAACTGCTTCTCCAGTGTCTGCTTCTGCCCTTATACTTAGGAACCCTATGCAGTCCATTTAAAGTTCACTCTTGCTCTTGAAAAGATGCTATGTACAGCTATGTAGCTTAAAAGAGGCTTTTCCTCCTCTTTACATGAAAAAAATGTGTACACAAAGCATCACATTCTTTAGCTAGCCTGAATAAAACAATAAGCTATTATAATAACCCACCCCAAATCCATTTAAATGTCACAAGTACAGAAAAACACCATCAATCAATTGAGCTATCTTCTTCTTTTTTTAAGCTCAACATCTATCTAGTACATAATTGTGATTCAAGATTTCGCTGAACTAAAGCCTGTAACATCTGACCATTAATATGCTGGCTTAGTCCTAGGTCACGTAGCATCTCCTCTCTGATCTCTTTTATTTTTTGCTGTAGGCAAACAGCCCAGTGAGTAACTTCACTAACAATATAAATCATTATTTCAATACTGGAAAATTTCCTTCAGCCTCATTTTAACATATGACACCGTTAATGAGATTCAACTGGTGTGCCATGGCTTGTACACATACTGTTATACCGGGGAACCAGGGGTAGGGATAGTGGTTGAAAACAGACATACATTTTCATCTAGCTGAAGTTTTTGCAGCCTACTCTAAACACAAGCATGGCAGCGTACGGTCTTTGCTGGAACCTCCAGGGCAACAGCCACACCAACCAATCCTACAACTGTATTTCAGTATACCTCTTCCAACACCTTCAGCGTGTAAAGGTCCAATGTCAAAATAAAATTTCAATTTTGAACCATCTTTTTTTTATGATATTGCTTCTATCTTCAGGTATCTTCTACCCTCCTCTTTCCCTTTGAAACTACTGTTGTTTTTTGTGCTGTGGCAACCACTGAACAACTCTTCCTTCAATGAGGCAGAAAGATAACTAGGCCTTTTGGAGACGTTTGTGGCATAGTGAATTCCCATATTAATACTGTCCCAATTTCTGGATGAGATGATAATGTGAGGAGAAGCTACCATGTTGGATTCTCGCAGGTGGCCCAGGATTTCTTCTGCTTCCTTTGTGGAGCAGGTAGGAGTCATGCCATAACAGCTCCCAAGCCATAAAGGAGTCCATAGAGTCCATTCCTACAACCTAATACTGCCTTTCTTACCTTGGCTTTTGCTCACTTCACTCTACAAACAACTTTTACCAGGTTTCAAATGAAAGTCTTCCGGCTTCTCATTTTCTGTGTTTTGTCTTCCACTGTAATCAGCTGGGTGAAAGGGAAAAACTGGTTGGGGGTCAAGCTCTCCTGCAGAACAATTCCAAACAAGATTAAGTTATGAATCGCAGCTGGCTGATTATAGGCTGGTACTCGGTGACCCAGCGAATTAGGTTAGGTCAAAACTAAGCTCTATAGCTAACAAGTAAACCTGAGCAAATAAATATGTAGTATTGCCAACCTCCAGGTGGGGAGATCTTCCAGAATTACAACTGATTTCCAGATGCCATAGATCAGCTCCCCTGGAGAAAATGGTTCCTTTGGAGGGTGTACTCTATGGTATTATACCCCGCTGGGCTCCTTCCCCTCCCCAAACCCTGCCCTCCCTAGGCTCCACCCTCCAAAATATGCAAGAATTCCTCAACCTGGAATTGGCAACCCTAGGGATCAGGGTATGGAAAGAAAAAGGCAAGCTCAGAGCAGGAGAGAAGCAGGCAGGGATGGTATAGAAGAGTGGGCCAAATGCAATATGAAAACAGGCATTTTGTAGACTTAAATCTGGAAGCAGAGGCCTAGCTCTCAAAGAAATGATAAGTCTTGGCAGTACCACTCCATACAGAAAGTGGGAGCTCATATGATGGAATGTTCCCCCACCCCAAAACCCCTATATACAGAACACTAGCTAGACTAAATTAGATTAGAACCCTTCCCTGTGATAACTAGTTTTCTGTGCAGAGGGAACTTTCTGTACAAGAAACATTTAACACATAAGCTCTCCCTAGGGTTGCCAGGTCCTTCTTCACAACCAGCGAGAGGTTTTTGGGGCAGAGCCTGGTTACGGCGGGGCTTAGGGAAGGGAGGGACTTCAATGCCATATCGTCCAACTGCCAAAGCGGCCATTTTCTCCAGGTGAGCTGATCTCTATCGGATGGAGATCAGTTGTAATAGCAGGAGATCTCCTGCTAGTACCTGGAGGTTGGCAACCCTAGCCCTCCCTGACCTACAGTGGTACAACCAAGGCACAGGTTTACCACAGGTTTCATAAGAACTGGGCTAGAAACGTGTGGACATCATCTCTGTTCAAGAAATTCTGACTGAAGTAAACCCGATATGTTTTTTTTAAAAATCCTTTACAAAGAGATCAGTTATTGTGCACAATCTGGGTAGTTGTTTCCTCAATCAGAATATGACAACCTCTGTAGCAAGTACTGATGTAAGAAGAATGTTCAACCCTGGATCAGAAGGAACAAAATGAACAATCGGTGCAGATACAATTACTGAGACCGGTTTTGTGGTCAGAAGGCAAAACTGGTCATATGGGAAGGCAATTTTAAAATTCCACTGTCATGGTAGCGCTTACTTGTGTTTATCAAGCGTTATGAGTGCCTGTTTTCCAGTCTGCGCCAAGTTCCTCAACATTTCTACTATTACACAGAAATACAATGGTTTAAAACTAAAAACCAAAACTGCAGAATTTTAGCATTTTTGAAAGATGCACTTGAAGATATTACACCAACATGAAGAAATTTAAACCTAAATCTCCCGCAATCATACAGGGCGAGGGGGAGAGGTGGTATTTTAGAGTCCAAAATACATTGGCCATTATCCTTTAATTCGAAGATTTTATTCACATAATGTCCAGAAACCTTCATTATTCACCAATGCCAAAGGTACTCAAAATACCTACACTAAAAGTACTAATCCAAACCAGGCAATATTCAACATCTGGCCCACACTTTATGGAATTATTTTGCAAATTAAAATGCAGCTTATTCACCTTTTTCTATGAGATCAACTACACAGAAACGAGTGGGAAAGAAAACAAGTGACGGTATACTACATAAACTGACCTCCCAGCACTTGGTACCAGGGAGTCCAACGTTCTCTAAATGCGAGCTGTGGAAACCAAGGCAGTCAGAGGATCCGCTGATCATGTTCTTGAGATCGGCAGCCTTGCCTAACTCTGGCACCCATGTAAACCTGAGCACAAGTGATAACCGCTTCCCTTCAAAGCAATTTCTTCTGGCAGAGACACAGAGAAGTGGTCCGCCTGCCCTTCCCCAAGGCTGAATTCCTCATTCTCCTAGAACACAGCCAGCCTTGATTCTTTACCTCCCTCAACCAGATGGGCAAATACAGCCGTAGGCTTAGCTATCTTAAGTGGACAGCTCAATGGAGACATCTAAATGCACAGCTGTGGTCAAATATATCATATGAAGTTTTTTTCTTCTTTGCAAAACAGCAAGAATACAAAATAGCAGAAAACTATTTATAGGTATAAATAATCTCAGACAATCAAACACAGGGGATAAATTGTTAGGAAGGGAAAATGTTCCTCCAAACGGCTATACTTTACTTTTATTATTGTTACGGTCTTTGAACAGTGAAATGCATATTCACATATATGAAACATTCAAGTGAAGAAGAAACAATTTTCAACAGGGCAACACCAGAAGACTAATTCATGATAATAGTAAGACCGTTTTACCACTTGTATAATGCCTATACTCAATGAGTATGTGAAAAGGATAAATGCACACGAATTTTCTATCTATGTGTGCATGTGTGTTTAGGAAAATGCTTGCACACACACACACACACACACACACACATATAGTTATGGAACAGAATAGTATAAAAATATATAATCGTATCACAGAATTATATAAGTAATATTCCTTAGATTACTAATTACAGTGTGTCTAAAATATAACATATGTAACTGTGTTTCTACTTAAATCAATAAAACTCATTGCCACTGGGATGTTAGACAGTAATAAAGGGGCATGCTCCAAGACTAAGGTTAAGAGCAAAAGCCCCTTAAAATGCTCATAGGCTTTTTAATTATTTTTAATTGTTTTTAACAAGGCAGGTACGACCTGGATAGCCCAGGCTAGCCTGATCTTATCAGATCTCAGAAGCTAAGCAGGGTCGACCCTGGCAAGTATTTGGATGGGAGACCTCCAAGGAATACCAGGGTCATGATGCGGAGGCAGGCAATGACAAATCACCTCTGAATGTCTCTTGCCTTGAAAACCCCACAAGGGGTAGCCATAAGTCAAATGTGACTTGACAGCAAAATAAAAAAGTATAACTGGCCATGATGCTTGATCTTATTTCCAATAGTACCATACCTCTGGTTAGCACAGTTTCACAGGGCAAAACTGACTAAAACCTAAATGCAAAACAGAAGATTAGGGTTTTAGTTTTTTCCATATTTTTTTAAAACCAATGAAATGCAGATAGAAAAACCAGCTTGAGGTTCATATTCCAAATGCCAAATTTACACTTCTTCTCCTTATATGTAAAAGGCATGATACATTCACTGGACTGCTGTAGTCTAGCAATGCAGAAGGCAGGGGTGAAGAACCCTTGTTTCCTTCTAGAGAGGAGCGAAGAAAAGATATCCAGATTCTTGAACACAGAGATTCCAACATTTGCAGGACAGAAAATAAAAACTGTTGCAAGACAACTCTGTGTACATTAAAAATGTTTGCATAAACATTACTCCGTTATTGGTAAATTTATTACCAGCTACCAAACTGGGATTCTTACAGCACTTCAGATGGAAAAGGACTGGGGAGGGGAGAGATTCCTGCTAGAACGCAATGGAATAATAGGGAAGCAGTTGTAATAACCCACTGATAGAACATGATTTGCACAGAACAACGAAGAGACACAGGAGGCAAAGACTGTATTTTGAGCATACTCCGTGATATGCCACAAGGAAATCCTGTCACAAACATGCAGGTGAGCAGTGACTATGAAGCAAGGAGCAACAGAGGAGTGTCTGAGTCACCTCAACCTTCTCTTCTCTTCCATCCTTGCAATTGCATCCCTCGAGCACCTCCCCTTTTATAAACATAATTTAAAAATAAGCGGTGTCTTCAATGGAGAGCCAGCATGGTGTAGTGGTTACGAGCGGCGGTTTGGAGCAGTGGACTCTGATCTGGAGAACTGCGTTTGATTCCCCACTCCTCCACATGAGAAAAAATTCGGTTTAGTATATAGGCGCTGTCATTCGGTTTAGTATATAGGCGCTTGGTGAAAATTAGTGCTCCATGACTCAAAAAGATAGGGAACCTCTGTTTTAGAGCATGGTTAGGTGCTAGGCCTCTTTAGATAACACAGCCTCAAGCCTGAAAGTGGATCATCCTGGAGGAGTCAGTACAGCCAGCGGAGTACATATATGAGAGGGCAGGAGAAAGCACGGAGGACACAACTGGTTCAGAAAATGCAGCACAGCAAATGTTGACCTGGTATATACTAACCTACAGAATCGTCACAGATGGCCTTTGAGGCCCTTAACTTTTAAGAAAAATAAATTTAAACCAAGGATCACTGAAGTCTGTTTACATTCCCACTTTTGTAGTGTACTGCACAGATACCAGCTGTGCACATTTCCAAGGGCCTTGCGCACAATTCGCCGCAAAGCAGCTCCAGTCCTTACAGCTGCTTCCATCCAAGGTTCTATTGTCAATGTCGGGTATCTGTTGGCATTCCAATTTCCCATCCTATTCTAAAATTTCGAGCATGCTCCTCTCTCCCCTTACTTCTAGGGGACTTTGTTATAGCAACAAATTTCACAAGACTGCTGCTTTATCACACAGAAAACCAAACCAGGATGATCAAAGGTACGGCTGTCACATTATCCTGGCAGAGGCATTCTGGAGGTATCCACTCAGGTCACATTCATCTACAACAAGGGTGTCTAATCTTTTGGCTTCCCTGGAAGAAGAACTGTCTTGGGCCGCACATAAAATACACTAACGATAGCTGATTCATAATATTTTAAGTAAGTTTATGATTTTGTGTTGGGCCACATTCATAGCTGTCCTGGGCTGCATGCGGCCCAGGGACCGCAGTTTGGACAAGCCTGATCTACACAATCCCAAGGTGTGTGCACAACTGAAGCATCGTAATTCAGATACAACATTCATGACCCTGAAAAAACATTTAAGCGGAGCATGGCACCAGTAAGACATAAGCAATAAACACATGAGGCCATCCCCACCCCCCAGGGAAAAGGCTCCAACGCTCCTTCAAGTGATTCCAGTTCTTAAATTTGCATGAAAAAGAACGTGTGAATCCTACTCATTTCTGGATTATATTTCCATCATATTGAGTAGATTTCAGCATTTCTGATTTAGAAATGCTCAACAGTGTTCTGCAACTGGCATGTAGTCCTTTTATCCTGCTTTTCCTAAATGACCTAAGGCAGCTAACAAAGAGGTCAGAAAGTCTAAAGAACATGATAAAACCAAACATAACACAATAAAATAAACAAATTCAATTAAAGTAAAAACAATAAATACCGCTTGCCTACAAAACAAATAGCCCAGGACCAGCTTAAAGCCAAGACAACATGAAGCAGAAGACAGATTTACATGCCTTAGCAGCAGGGCTTTCTGTATGTCTTCAGGAAGGCCATCCCATAATGCTGGTGCAACACCAGAAAAGTCTCAGGAATTGACAGAAACAGAAAACTGCGTGCTATAGAGCTCATTTGGAAGCCTATGAGGTAGTAGAGGTAGCAGCAAAGAAGTATTTTTCTCTGCTACTATTGCATCTACTGAATAGGATCCAGCTCAGTTATTTAGGTGATTCAGACTTCCTCACAGAGAAACTGGAATTTGGCCTTTAATTGGACATTTTAGCATGATTTTTGGCTGGTGAAAGCTCTCAGATCTGATACAACTTGGATGATATAGGTTCTGCATTGGGGCATCTGCTTCATCTAGTACCTTTTTGTGGATCGTTTTGGTCTTATCTCTCTGAGGGATGTTACCAGAGTTCTTCAATCTGAGAGAGTAAAACCTATCATTTAGCCTCTTGCCCATCATGGTTCATGGATCTTGTAAGCAGTCACTACATATAGCATTATGGAGGATTACAAACTCATTGTTGGCTGAGAAAATTTCCCCTAAAGTGCTTAATAAATCAGTGATAAGACCTTTATTGAAAAAGCCTATCATGGGTGCTCAAGTGCTAGCTAACTGCAGGTCAGTTTCTAAATTTGGGGGCAAGAACAGGTGATGACTGATGAACAGGTTACAGAAACATCTGGACAACGTCTGCCCTTGAACCCTTTCAATCTGGTTTCAGGGATGAGCCAGAGACAGATTTGTCGCCCATCTCAGTTTACAGCTAGATAAGGGAAATCCCTCCCTACTGGTCCTCCTGGACCTATCACCTGCCTTTGATAGTCAGTTACTTGCTATTGATGGAGCATTTGAGATCAGATATCAAGGTTGGAGGCATAACTCTGAGGTGCACTGAATCTTTTTTTGATTGGCTGGGCGCAAGTGTCTAAAACAGAATAAAATGAAATTGAATCCTGACAAGACAGAGATAATGCTGGTCGGTAAGACATCTGTTTTGGAGGGGGTGTTACTCTCTACATTAGATGGTGTTCAACCTTTTCACAGATGCCATGAAGCACTTGGGCATCCTTCTGGACTCAGCCCTATTATTGTGAAACAGGTTCTCAATGGCCAAAAGTCCATTTTACCAACTACATTTGGTTTGTAAGCTCTCTGCCTGTTAAGAGACTGACAATGACCACACTAATCCATGTAACATTAACCTGAAGGCTTGACTATTGTCACACTCTGTACGTGGGACTGCCCTTGACGATGATGTGGAAACCTCAGCTGGTGCAAAATTAGACAGCCCATCTACTATCAGGTTGGACAGCAGCAATCAAATTATTCCTATTCAGCAATTCTTGCATTGGTTGCCCATAGGTTTCCAAGTCCCAATATGGAGAGATGGTGCTTATCTTTAACTGTCTTCATGACCTGATGGCCACATACCTGAAGCACCGCCTCTCTCGGTTTGAACCCATGTGGCAGCTTTGTTCAGCATAGCATTTCCTTTTGGTTCTTCCAGCCACCATGAAGGTATATTTCTGCTGCTGCCGGTTTGTGGGCTTTTTCTGTAGCCACTGTGAAGTTGTGGAATAACCTCTCTGAAGAAGTTAGAAGATCCACATCTCGCTTGCAGTTTTTGGGAGGTGTCCAAAACAAAGCTTTTTAGACAAGTCTTTTTATGGGGTGTCCCGAAAGACAGGAATCTCTGTCAGGTTTTATTTTAAAGATTTTCTGCTTGTTGTAATTTGTGTTATTCTCAGACTGTGTTGCACTGTGGTGATTTTATTGCTGTTACTCACCTTGGATTCCGGTTATCTGGGAGAAAGGGGGGCTTATGAATATTTTAAATAAATAAATAGATGATACTTTTAGCCACTTTTAGAATTTCTGCCTTGAGATATAATCATATAAAAGTGTACAGAAAAGATATAATTGTATGTGTCAGTGTATGAATGCATACAAAAGGGATTAAATATTACAGCAGAATTTCACGTATGTGCAATTGTATGCTTTTAATAGCCCTCCTAACATATTTTCAAAAAATAAAAACATAATGTATTACATTTTACACTGCCCCTCAGGTACCTGCTCATATGAATAAACAGTATTATTTCTAACAGTTTCTGACCTTAAAGACCTCCAGGGTAAATACTCAAAATATATTTACCCCTTAAAATTTGACAATTGTATTTTAAAAGACAAACGGTATGCTTATTACATTTTACACAGCAAGAAAAGCCATTATTTTAACTGATGGAGCTATATGAGGAAAAAACCCTGATGGCTGTAAACGCCACCAAACTACTAAGACAGCACTGAGGTGTGCAGTCGGAACATGGATTATTTTGTTGAAATATCTAACATGATACTAAGACCCAAGGCAAATTATAGATATGGAGCTTAGGTCTGGTTTGCTCATTTTAAAAAATAACAAAGATTTAAGAGAGAGAGAGAGAGAGAGAGAGAGAGAGAGAGAGAGAGAGAGAGAGAGAGAGAGAGAGAGAGAGAGAGAGAGAGAGAGAGACCACAAGCATGCCACTTGGTGTTTTCAGTTCCCAAGCAGACCAATGAAACAGTATTCATATGCAAAATAATGCTTGCACCACAATTTCACAGACCTTTAGTATTAAGATACTAAAATTAAGATACTTTCAATTTCTCAAAAAGACATAAGAAAGCTCTGTGCCCAGACTATTAGGCCATTTATGCAGGGGAAGTTAGCCTCGAGTTTCCCACAGGACCACTGTGGGGTTCCACTGCAATTATTCATGATTTTTCCAACCTCCAGAATCACTCTGATGCTGTCACGCACTCACCCCATGGTTTCAGAGACCTATTTTATCATGATTTTAAAGTTTGGCCCGCTCCCACAGCAAAGCTAATTACAGCATAATCCATGAATAGTTGTAACTGCAGGTTTCTCTCCCTATGCCCCCCATGCCCCGTGGTGGGCAGTGCAAGCTGGGGAGAGGAGCAGCAGGAGGAGGCTAGGCTCTAGGCAACTGCAGGAGTAGGAGGAGAGTTGACGCAGCACATTGGCCAAGGTTTAAGAACTCTCCACCGCGAAGCTGCAGTGGTGGCAGCAGCCACTGGGGAGACACACCGAGCAGCTTCAATCCCTGGCAGGGAATCAGTGAGGCTCAGTCTGATTCCCTATATCACTGTAAAATTGAACGGAGTGGGGTGGGGTGGAAATCAGCGCAGCTCAGCTGTGTCCCCGTATCTGGAACTGACCGGGGGTAGGGGATCAACAGGAAATGTGTCCTGATCAGCCAGCCCATCCTGCCCTTTTTTAATTTGACAGTACTCTATTTTAGCGATAAAACGCTAAATATATAAATATTGCAGCATTTTGCCACTGAAATAACCCTATCAATTTTTTTAAAAGGTGGGGGGGCTAACTGACCAGGTCAACATTTCCCGCTGTTTTCCTCCTCTCCCTTTGATCAGTTTCAGACATGGGAGATCCACCTGAGCCATGCAAATCTCCCACCCTCCCTGTTCTTACGATCCCATGGAACTTGGGATTTATTTCTTAGCAAATGGGCATGGTCAACCAGGCTCTGTAAGGCTTTTTTTTTTTTAAGTAAAAAGCTATTTCTATCAGGAAACGGAGAGCCCCCCCCCCAAAAAAAAAACCAGGCATCCTTTTCTGGTCAGTTTCAGCAGGCGTATAAAGATCTCTGGAAAGGAGCTGGCTCCCCTCTTCCCCCCCCCCCATAGGCGTCCTTCTCTGGTCAGTTTCGGCAGGGAGTGTTAAGAACTCCGGGAATGGAGCCAGCTCTCCCCCCCCCCACCCCCGCCTCATGGGCGTCCATCTCTGGTCATTTCCAACAGCTGGCCTGACCGGGGCTGGCCGGGCCTGGTGAAGTATTTTTTTTAAAAGAAAAAACAATGAATTACAGAGTAGCATTTTCAAGGGGAGGGACTCACTGGCGATTCATTCATGGCATAAATCTACTTCACAACTCCAGGAATTACTGTGGGGCAAAAAGCCCCCATGCATAGAACTTTGATAATTCTGATCAGAAAACTGTGCAGCTAGAGAGCAGAAAACCCGAGGCAAACTTCCCCTGCATAAATGGCCTCAGCAGCAAATTGAATCACTAACTGTGATACTCTATTTTTTTCAAAATATGCCCACTTACGAGGGTCTCATTTTGATCCCTTCCTGAAGGCCACTTTCACCTACATTCTTAAATGTCTCTCTTAGCTGCTTCCAATTTTTCCCCGTTTTTTTCCCCCAGTTTAACAACATACTGCAAATCTAAACAGAGAGACAGCACAGTGCTCTTCGGTGCCAAACATGCTGAAAAATTGAATAGGGTTGCTGTCTGTGGTATGTGAAGTAATCATGCAGATTTAGACACACACCCCTGAATGAGTAGTGGCTATATTCACTATAACATGACATGTTACTCAAGCACACAAAAGATCCTTCCAGTGCCACCCAAGCAACAATAATGTGTGAACTGGGCCTTAGTCCCTACTGACCTGTTTCTACAAGGCAATGTGTCCCAGCAGATGAACATGCAGAATCACTCACAAAGGTGGCAACAATGGCGGAAACTCATGAGATACCTCTGGTTCTTCAGCAGTAAGGCCGATGTTACTGCATGGCAACTATCATCCATCATTACCAGATAAAGATATAAGAATTGCTTGTAAGATATGTCTATTGTCTTCAGTTGACTTAGAAGTGTGTACCTCGGCTTCAGATGGTTCTGTTAATCTAGTATTACAGTATAACAGTGGAAAGCCACATATTTATGGGAAGCTTATAAGTAGGGCATGAAGGCATTCATCCTCCCATTTGTCCCATGTATCTGGTATTTTGAAGTTTATTTCCCCTAAACATGGAAATTCCATTTAGCTATCATGGCTAATAACCACTGATAAATCCACCTTTCATGATTCACTTTTTTGTAACCATCTCAGCCTTATTTATTTAAACAAATTTGCCTCACCTGTCTATAAAGTTCCAATTGAAATAATATGGTTTAAAATACATGATCATCAATATACAAGTGAATATACAAAAATATTAGCACAAGGCCTTGCTAAAAAAGGCCTTTTCCTTAAAAGGGCTCTGATGCAGAAAGAGAAAAAAAAATTGGACCTACCAAAAATTATTCAATATGACCTTAAACATTCAGTTTGCATTTATCACCAGGAAAGAGCTATGGCAAGAGACTATACAAAACCCTTCAGAGAGACCATTTCATAAAATGTGGGTCAAACTATTAGATAAAGAATGAGAGATGACTATACCTGGCAAACAGATGGAACAGTTAAGAGCAATTGGACATAGCATGTGGCTACGTCTATAGCATTGGTGTACAAAGCCATTCTATGACTTACCAATAGGAGAAGGGAAATGGCACTCATTAGGAGGCAATGCAAACATACTATCCTGAAATACTCAGGGGATATGCGAGGGCTGACAATGTCACCATAGCACGACTGTAATTACAGTAATAATATATTAGAATGGCAGTGTAGTAGGAAAGATGAGGTCCATTTTGCCTCACGCTCAATGCCACAAAAGCAGAAGATAATCTCCTAGTGGTGCATGTCTAAAATCAATAAGCAGGCCTGGTAACCTGAGTCAATTCTCAAATAACAAAAGGCTCCCCTGTAAAACACAGGGTCCGTTGTAAAATGGGGGGGGGGACGCAACTCACGGGACTACCTGAAAATTATTCATGAAGACATTAATACGGTCTTAAACATTAAGTTTGCATTAATCAGGTTTGCCTCTAGTAAATATGTTGGCAGATGGTAGCCTTCCAGTTTAAAAGTGACACGTTTTCTTTACAATTTTTTCCTTTCGTAACCTGCCCTACACATTTTATTTTAAAGGTTTTGTTATTGCATTTAAAGAACAAAATAATGTATATGTTATACGTATATGTTCACAGAGCTACCTGCTAAGCTTGGAAATGCCTTTGTAAATTAGGATAAATCTTGCTATTCAGACAGATTGATTGTTCACAAATCCAGGAACAATGCGTATACGTGGGAGAAGCAAGATCGCACTTTCTAGATTCATCCCAGCCCCATTCAGGATAGCTTGTATACAAGCATACACTCACATGACACTCACATTGTATTTGTGACCAGGAACCATGAGAAATTCAGGATCTTGACCACATGTACTGTGCCTGTACTATGCATGTGCCTTGTATGAGCACAGGGTCTTGTTCACATGAGTTATACCCGAAAAGAACATAAAGGCAAGGGACAGCCAGCTGTCACAGGATCACTCTCCCCAAACTATATCTTGCCCACTGCCCTAAAGTGTTTGATCAAGATATTATTCTTAACGTGGCAATGCAAACCATTAGCAAAAATAAAGGATCTTGTTACAGTAGTGTCCTGGCAAATGACAAGGAGAATTGTAGCTGTTCCCTGGATTTTACTTGAAGTGCAGAGATGTACGAACTCACAGGAAAACACTTAATTAACTTTGCAATGGGACAAGTCTATTTGCTGATTCAGTAATGTACAGAAGCGGAAAACTAGGAGGAAAGAAGAAGGAGGAGGAGGTTTTTACATGCTGACGTAATCTACCACTTAAGGCAGAATCAAACCGGCTTACAATCTCCTTCCCCTCCCCTCCCCACAACAGACACCCTGTGAGGTAGGTGGGGCTGAGAGAGCTCTATCAGAGCTGTGACTAGCCCAAGGTCACCCAGCTGGCTTTGCGTGTAGGAGTAGGGAAACAAATCCAGTTCACCAGATGAGCCTCCGCCGCTCATGTGAAAGAGTGGGGAATCGAACCCGGTTCTCCAGATCAGAGTCCACCGCTCCAAACCACCGCTCTTAACCACTACACCATGCTCGCTCTCCAATATGGCCAGAATCACACTAACAGCAGAGGCTAGACTGGTAGTGGAGGCTGAGAGACATAAGATGATAAATCTTACTTTTCTCACAGGATCCCCTCATGTGACTTCTGCATTCCTACATTACTGGAGCAATATGGAATAAAACCAGGGAGAAGTTATCACTTAAACTAAGAGGTTACATGAAAACCACAGTAATCACATGATTAATAGTCTATATTCTCCCAAAACACAGGGTCTTCATTTAAAGGTGTGTTGCATTGTAGCATAAGGTTTAATTCCTTTACAGTATTCATCTTGTTTGTTTTAAGACCTTATGAGATAGAACTGCGTAACTGTGACTGTTGGATTTTGCTAGCTTCTTTATATCTAATTATGTTATTCGTGTGGCCAGAAGACTATGCTGATGAGACCCCCTCTTTACCTGATAGTTCAAGCCTCTGAGCATACTAATGCTGACACTCACATGAAAAGGTATGTATTCTGCAAAACGTTGAGCAAAGGCAAAAAGGATATTCTGACCAACAAATGGTTACGAGTTGGAGCTATAGTATGAATTTCCAACCAGCTCAGATGTGTAAAGGTTCTGCTAATTATTTCAGAAGTATATTCTCACAAGGCAACAAAGGCTTTGTGGTTTTTTTCCTTTTCCAGCTCCAGCCTCTTTGCTTCTTACATTTTAGGTTTTTATAGAATCTGGGGAATTGTTTTGTTTTGGTTAAAATGCATTTCATGCACCTCATTTTATGTATATTGGTATTTACACTGCCGGCACTAAAATGTAATGAAATCGTGTGTTATGATTCAGTATTTCTACATTTATGATTTTTAATTAGTATAGTTTATCCTCTTAAAGTGTCTTGTATTTATTTTATTTCTATATAATTCATAGGTTTAGCTTATTTTCAAATAATCAAGACATATGGCTGTATATTAAAAGAAACTATGCTATCTATTTTTCAACATTACTCCAGCCCATAAAGTTCTTCCTTCTTTCAAAAACCTTTTAATGACTATAGATGGGTGCTCCACTTACTGTAATTCCCCCACTTAAATAAAGTTTAAGGTGACACAGAACCAGGGTGGATTTGATTTAAATCCAGATTTAAATCAAATTGATTTAAATCACGATTTAAATCACTAGTTAGTAAGACTAGATTTAAATCATGGTTTTCTATATAAAGACTCATTCTCACTTCTATAATCTTAATATTTACTATTAGATTAAGGTTTTACTTTTAGAATAATAACTTTTCAGATTAGTTTTATAGCTATATCAAAATTACTGATTTGGTTATACTATTAGAAATCTATAGATAGATAATTATTAAATTATTGCAGGGTGAACTATCTCCAGTTTCAGACGTTGATTTCGTTGTTGCAGTGTTTGCATTTTGCACGCATGCCTGCCTCACCCATAGGTAGAGGAACTTCATTAAAATATTCCCAAACTGGGTCTCATTTACAGCCTGTTGCCATTATATCTCAGGCCACACACACAAAGATCCCAAGACATCAGCTCAAAAGGTTCCACTTTCATTTTTACTGCTTGCCCCTCCATCCTCACACTTAGTTCCTTGTGCAGGTCTGTTCCACTCCAATCAATCTTCTATTCATTGGACATTTTGTAATTTAGCACTTAAGAGGTAAGGGGTTGATTCTGTGTACATGGATGTGCAAAGGAACAATGGGATTAAGGTCTTTTTCTCAACTCTGTATGTTTATTTTATAACGTTTTTGATGTGAAGAAGAGGTATATTATCTCTGCAGACACAAATTCTCAGTTTTGAGAGCTGCAAAACCAAGCATCTGTGATAATATCTTCTAGACAGAAAAAATGCCCATAATAATCTTACAGAAACCTCTGGAAGAGCATGACATTGTGAATGGATTAATGGAATTAATTTATCCAAAAAATTAAACATTGCATGATTGTATACCCTCATGCTACATAATTAAAAATGAATCTTTATTTCATGATGATAACCTTTGGACTATAATGTATTTTAAATAGAAAACTATCTTCAAATAATGTTTTCCCCTCAAAAAGCATTTTATTAAAAAAAAATCCAATTTAAATTGCAAAAAATCTGCTTTAAATAAAAAATATTATTTCAACAAATATGTTTTTTTGCATTTTACCAAAAAATCATTGATTTTTATCCTCAACGCAAAGAACACACATTTCATATTGCAACTTATGTCCCATCAGCTGCAAATCCTACATTCGTCCGTGGACAATTTATTGATTAATCTCGGCAACATGGACTCCCCAAGTGTCAGTAATGTCAGAAAATGCAGCTCTTCTTTCCTTGTTTCTGACAAAAGCTGAATGGGGACAGGAGGGATAAGCAAAGCAACTTCTCTGATCAATTTCTTCCGCATGCATGAAAAAGTAAGCAGTATTGAGCCCAGTAAGAGCCCCGTGGCGCAGAGTGGTGAGCTGCAGTACTGCAGTCCAAGCTCTGCTCACAACCTGAGTTCGATCCCGACGGAAGTCGGTTTCAGGTAGCCGGCTCAAGGTTGACTCAGCCTTCCGAGGTCGGTGAAATGAGTACCCAGCTTGCTGGGGGTAAAGGGAAGATGACTGGGGAAGGCACTGACAAACCACCCCGCAAACAAAGTCTGCCTAGGAAAACGTCGGGATGTGACGTCACCCCATGGGTCAGGAATGACCCGGTGCTTTCACAGGGGACCTTTACCTCTTTTATTGAGCCCAGTGGAGTAAATCAGTTCCACAGCAAAGACCACTGCGCCCTGCAAACAGCAACAGGTCTTACGAGGTAAAGGCATGGTGATCTGTAAGCCGTTCATCTCACAAACACATTTGGAATTGATGGGTCCAGCACATTATTTATAATGTGATCGTTCATCTTCTTGTAAACTCAATATATCCATCCAAATAGATCTCCGGAACTATAATATAGACTGCCTAACTTGTTCTGCAGTCACTAGAAGCCTCATCCACAGACAGGATGAAACACAGGTACTCAGACTTCTCAAGGAAGTTAAACAATGGCAACACTAGTGCTAAATTTGAGGGGTAAGATAGCTATCACAAGGAAAATATATGATTCCCTGATGGGGTTCCTTCTATGAAATATCGGGATTAGGACAACTACAGGAGAGAAGCAACAGGTAGCAACAGTATCCCACACCAGCGTGGCAGTTAATAGTGTTGGACTAGGATTTGGGAGAACCAGGTTTGAATCTTCACTTTGCCTTGAAATGTTGCTGGTTGACTTTGGGCCTAACATACCTCACAGGGTTGCTGGGGTGATAAAATGGAGCAAAGGGAAATAATATAAGCTGCTTTGGGTCCTCAGGAGCCCCGTGGCGCAGAGTGGTAAACTGCAGTGCTGCAGTCCAAGCTCTGCTCACGACCTGAGTTCAATCCCAACGGAAGTTGGTTTTAGGTAGCCGACTCAAGGTTGACTCAGCCTTCCATCCTTCCGAGGTCGGTAAAATGAGGACCCAGTTTGCTGGGGGTAAAGAGAAGATGACTGGGGATGTGATGTCACCCCATGGGTCAGGAATGACCCGGTGCTTGCACAGGGAACCTTTACCTTTTTACTAGTCTGGCACACAATTATTATTACTGCTACCACTATCAATGATGCGGGTGGATCCTTGAAAGGTTCACTCTTGGAAAAACCACCGATTTCAGTATGAAACAAATAAGCACGGGTATGAGTCTTTAATTGAAACCAAAGGGAATTTCAAATTTTAACTTTTGCTAGCTACGGTCGCTTTTTCCGATTATTGTTGTTATTTCTTTCTTCCTGTTATTGTTGTTGTTATTTCTCATTGAGCCTGCACCTATGTCAACTAGTTAAATGTTTTTCCCCCCCACAATCAAATGCCAATGGGAAAGAAAGTGCCGTCACCTCTTCATTACTCCACGTTAGTGTAAATTTATTTGATGTGTGAAGGTTATATTGCACATAAGTACATGACAGATTGTAAGTTTGCTAACTTCAAATCAGTTTTTAAGCGCTTCCAGTACTTTCCCCTTAAAATGTAAGTTATTTGACAAATTGGGATTAAGTTATCTTAGGTCAATGTAACTGTACGTTAAACTAATGAGGTGTATGCCTATGAGTTATGTCTGATTAGCTTAATACGGTTAGCGCTGGACAGCTTGGGCTGCTGACCTTGAAGGAGCTGAGATAACATTGAAATGCGTTGGAGGATGTGGTTGTGATGTAGGAAAAAAATTTACATAATAGTTTGTCATACATACTCCTACAAAAAAGGATTGTTTCGAAGTCAGGCAATGTAAAACCCACACACAACACCTCAGGCAAAATGTGTGTATTAGTTTCCGACTGTCAGCTTAGGAAGAATTAGAAGAAGCGCGGCCAGAGATAAAATAATTATTTAAGGTTTGTATGCTAAATACTGTTAAAGCAGCCAATTCTACAAGTTTGCAATATAGAAAATCAAAATGCATTAAACGATGCACCACGGACGCAGAAAGAAAGCTTAAGTGAGGATTTGCACAGCTCCTGTCCATAGAACTGGCTGACTGAATTATCAGAAGATGTATGTAGGAAGTTCTGGTCTCAAAAAAAAAAATCAGGCTTAATTGAAAAAGATCAAACAGCAAATGGAGGAGAAGTGAACTTTATGGAAGGGCATTGGGAGCAGGA
The DNA here is from genome assembly GCF_029931775.1 of Euleptes europaea. Lineage (NCBI taxonomy): Eukaryota > Metazoa > Chordata > Lepidosauria > Squamata > Sphaerodactylidae > Euleptes > Euleptes europaea. The sequence goes on from NC_079326.1 coordinate 24,245,451, forward strand.
AGAAACCATAGGTAACTCCTTTTGAATGGTCTTCCAGAGGAGGTTTAGATGTCACTTTCCAATGGACATATTTAGGAAAGTGTATCAGGCCATGTTCTCTTAGAGACTTCTGTGATGAGGCAGCTTTGACATCTGTCTGAGGGCTGCCTGGAGATTTAACTGAAATGAATTTATTATTGGTTGGTGGTATTTACTTGATGTCAATGTCCGTTTCTGGTGATTTTATTGTATATATTACCACATGTGACATTTATCATGAATTTTTTAAGCAAGACAGGGTATAAATATGTATTTATGTATGTATGTATACACATACATTTTTATAAATGGATACTAGACTCCTTTGAAATGTGGTGTTGGAAGAGAATGTTACGGATACCATGGACTGCCCCCCCCCAAAAAAAAAATCAGTGGGTTATAGATCAAATCAAGCCTGACTGACCCTAGAAGCTAAAATGACTAAACTGAGGCTATCATATTTTGGTCACATTATGAGAAGGCAAGAGTCACTAGAAAAGACAGTCATGCTAGGAAACGTTGAGGGCAGCAGCAAAAGAGGAAGACCCAACAAGAGATGGATTGACTCAATAAAGGAAGCCACAGCCCTCAATTTGCAAGACCTGAGCAAGGCTGTCAAAGATAGGACATTTTGGAGGACATTGATTCATAGTCGCCATGAGTCGGAAGCGACTTGACGGCACTTAACACACACACACAAACACACCCAGTACAATATTTTCAATAATGGCCATTTGTTCGAGGCTAATAATCTATGCAGCCAAGAACCACCACCACTGACAGAAAGAGAACTTGATATTTCAAGCTATAAACAAATCATAGGCTTTACTTTTGTGTAAAGTTCCTGTTCCCTTTGTCTATGTAGGTGACAGCTTGTTGCAGTGGTGGCTGAGTCCTTGGAACAACTTATATTGTCTTCTGCCAAGGTGCTAGATTAGATGGGGTTTTGTCCCCCTATGATTTTATAGTAATGTGTATGCCTAGCTCAGAAGTAGGAGACAAGTAAGACTCATGTAGATCTACCTTGTGATGTCTCCCCTTTAAAAATGTATGACTTTTATTATGCTTTTTTGCAATTGTTCCTGGATTGATGGAAATTGATTTAGTCTGCAATGTTAATAAAAATGTGTTTCTCTAAAAAAGAAAAAGAAAAATCAGGCTTGTCCAACCCATGTTACCATTATCCCAAGCATATGTTTAACTCATCTTATCTCTCATTTGAACTAGATTTCTTTTTAAGCCACAGTGTGAGGAACATAACTGTGAAAGTTCACCCTTAGAGGGCACTGACTTCAAAAGCTCTCTCTCTAAATAAGAAAACCAAATAAATTCAGGATAGCAAACTATGTTTGCTAGCTAGCTGGAATGACTGGTTTTCCAATAATTGAGAGGCAACTTTTCTAATTTGCTAAATTGTTTCATGAGCTGCATGCGACAGTGATGGAGATAATAAGCTGCAAAGGAAGTAGTGGACTTAGATTGGAGAAGACCAAATCTACATCAAGCCATGAATCTCACACAAATCACTATCTCTGCCTAGCTTACCTTACAAGGATGTTGGGAGGATAAAATGGGAAACCCTTACAAGATTGGAATTGCACTTGCGTAGTTGGAATGTCTCCATCACAGCCAATAAGGCATAAAATATGTTAACATATTTCTTTTGACATACTGACTGCATGCACGACTGATGACAAGCCTACAGTAAGGACTATACACAACTTTTTTTACTAATCACACCTTTGTCCATTCCCCAACTTCCATTCATGATCTCAGATAAGAGGATGGGGTAGCAGCCCAGCAGGTTCCCACCCTGACTCGGCTCCTAAAATCTGAGGAAAACAAAATTAATACTGAAATTAATCCAGCCACAGGTAAAGGAGCTAGGCAGTATTGTACCAAGATTAATTCATCTTTTTAAATCCTACAAATACCGAAAATATTGACAATACAAGCATTTTCTAAATGTTGTGTATGAAGTGTTCTGAGTCACCAGAATTGCATACAAATTTAAAGGGAAAGAATATTGCCTGCGTCTTTTTACTCAATAATGTAAATGAGGAGCCAGCGTGGTATAGTGGTTAAGAGCGGTGGTTTGGAGTGGTAGACTGGATTGGTTTCCCCACTCTTCCACATGAAGCCAGCTGGGTGACCTTGGGCAAGTTACAGCTCTGTTAGAGCTCTCTCAGCCCCACCTACCTCACAGGGTGTCTGTTGTGGGGAGGGGAAGGGAAGGTGATTGTAAGCCGGTTTGAGTCTGCCTTATGTGGTAGAGAAAGCTGGCATATAAAAATCAACTCTTCTTCTAATGGGTTTTTTAAAATAATGTATCTGTTATTGCCCTTTCTAAACGGGGCAAATAACTCCTCTCCATGGCCATTTCAAAATGTGGGGGGCAAGGACCACTCCTCCCCACACACCGGAGCCCTGAGCTGAATCGGGCCCCTGCAAACTTTTGAAATGCCTTTCCACAGAGATGCTATGTGACTGCAGCAGAGTGAGTCACGCTTAGGGCACCTGAACTCAACTCATTAAAAATAGTAATGTGTCATTTTGCCCTAAGTATATGGGTGTGCAATGCTGTGCCTGGACTGAGATGATCCATAAGTGGAAAAGTCTTTACCGATTAATTATGGAGCTTGACCAATTATAGTGGGATATGGTAAATTATGCTCCAGGCCCCTGAACCACTGCCTGGAGAATGGAGTGATCCCTGAAAGGACAGAAATTGGCCATCTCTTCTCTCAGGTTTCTCTTCTACTAGAGGTTCTTCGATTGGGAGATATCAGAGAATGGAACTGAGCCTTGTATACGCAAAGCACAGGCTCTCTCTCTCTCTCTCTGAGCTAATGTCGTCGTCCCCTCCCAAGATGACATCAGATCAATGCCAGAGTACTGAATGAATCGATCGAGCAAGCTCCACAGAGCTTTGGACAGCATACAATGTTCTGTGCTCCCCCATTTTTTCCTCACAATAACCTTGTGATATAGAGTTTAGGCTGAGCAAGAATAAGTGGCAGAGTAGAGATCTCAACCAGAACCTCCCATATCTCAGTCTGGAGCTATAACCATTGCACACTACTGGTTCTCAAGTTTTACACCTATGAGGATCATGATAGCTCTCCTTACCTGTAATCAGCACTAGCTGGTACAGTTTGCATGAAATAGACAGCTGCTGTCCTTGCCCTCCAATGCCATTTCTTTGCGGGGAGAGTAAAGAGGACACAATCTTCTATCTCCTCTTGAAGAAGATCCACTAGCTGCTTGTGAGAGCCTCCGTAAAAAGCTTCAATCAGTAGAATGCTCATTCTCGTATAAGTTTCCCAAGTTGTCCAGGAATCTAAAAAGCACATAAAAAACCCAGTGTATTATTAATAAAGCCTACTTTATAATTATTTCATTTTACATGTGTCATATAGGATCATGATAAAAGCGGAACCACATTACACGAGCTCAGCCAGCGAGTTCATTTTTAAAGGAATTCAATCTTTTTGTTTCATTAATAAGTTTAACTTAAAAAAGACTAATTAAAATTGCAGGCATGGAAAAAAGGAGAGTATCTATTAATCAAAGTCATATTCCATTAAAATTTAGGTTGCAATTAACAATTCAGTCATACACACATGTGCATTGAAAATGCTTAGAATTCAACTTCCCTAAACGCTTCCCAAAAGCACATGCTGAACTTTAAAAACTATATATACTGTGTCTTTAAAAAAAATAGCAGGCAGTCTGTTTATAAAATATAGCTCATTTACAATCAAACAGATTTGATTATAAATTTGAGAGTACATAAAAGTAAATGGTATTTCAAGCACAGCTCAGCCAACATAATCTTTCATACTAAAGGCAATATAGAAAGATGACTTAAAAGAAATGTGACTGGGGGCAGCCTACGGAAACCTAGGTTGAGTTGTCTACCTCTAGGGCATGTGCGCTGAAAGTTACTGAAGGCCTGAAGCATCACTAAGTGACATTTTCAGCACCTAGAGGAAACTCAGAAATACATTAATACACCAAAGTGTCTGGAAGAGAACAATATTGTAGACTTTAAGGAGGCTGTTCACACTCTGAGCCACAGGGCAGTTGACATACAAAACCAATGCAAACAATGAAATGGCCCCCAAACAAAAAAGAGAATAATCTGTGACAATTGCTCAAAAGCAGTCATTATCTTGAGGGGGTAAATAGCAAAGGATTCATATATGCTTACGGTCATTTTTCTGGGCAAATGTGTTTAAAAAAAACAACAACACGATGGCATAATTTACGTTCCTAGTCAACATATGTATTGCCCCTTTAAATTAACCACACAAGGAACACAAATCAAAGCACACATTTCATTGTGTTTGCCATTTAGCAGCTATACCACAATAATTCTTTTATTTTTAAAGAATGGTACTAGAAACTACCTCATACAAGGCCCTTCTTCCACTGTTACTTGATCACTACAATATCGATGCATAGTGGGAAGGGTGCCTCAACGGATGAGGTCACTATCCAACTACACACTCAGCATGGCTCACCAACAGTGGGATACCAATGGGGAAAACACTGTGCAACATGCAAGGGTCAACATATTTATCTATTTAGTTGGTCAGTTCATTTATACACCACCTTTCTACCCAATGATGCAAGCCAAAGTGGCTTACATCAATCTCCTCTCCTCCATTTTGACCTAGGGTTGCCAGGTCCCTCTTTGCTATCAGCGGGAGGTTTTTGGGGTGGAGCTTGAGAAGGGCAGGGTTTGGGGAGGGACTCAAATGCCATAAAGTCCAATTGCTAAAGCGGCCATTTTCTCCAGGTGAACTGATGTCTATCAGCTGGATATCTGTTGTAATAGCAGGAGATCTCCAGCTAGTACCTGGAGGATGGCAACCCTAATTTTATCCTCATAACAACCCTATGAGATAGGTTAGGCTGGGAGTGTGTGACTGGCCCAAGGATACTTAGCAACTTTTCACAGGACAAGAGGGGATTCACACCTGGGTCTCCCAGATACTAGTCCAACCCTTAACCAAACTACCACACTGGCTACACACACACATAACATGTTATACAGTGTTTTTCCAATATCATATTTTGTACTAGGAATCCATGGTTCGAGCATTCTATTTTAGGGAGTACAATTAGAAAGTTTACTTACTTAGTTGGGTCTTGGTCAATTCCCTTTTTTGTTATGGTATAAAACCAAACATCCATTCCCCGGCCTAAGTCCACTACTTATTTGATTATTATAAGCAAAAATCTTAACAATACAACACTATAGTATCTTGCCACAACAATGGCATGAAACTGTCGGGGGGTGGGAAATCATGTGTGCTGACTTACAAAAAAATGTTATCCTTATTATGGGGGGGATAGATCAAGCTTATTAACACAGTTGACTGACCAATCACGTGCCAACACATCAAATTTTTCAGACACAATAATGGGGGGGGGGGTAGAAAAAACATTAAAGGATTCCAAAACTCAATGACTGGCAGCCGGTTCCTGAGTCCAGCAGCGCCTGGACACACCGTGGCCGAGTCGCCGCTGCCATGTCCCCAAAGATGTTTAGAGGCTACCATGAGCAGGGAAAAGGGGCTTTAAAATGTAAAAAATAAAAAAATGGGGGACAAAGCCCCACAGAGAAAAGCGATGCCGAGCCAGCAAAAACCAGGCGCAGCACCACTGAGACGTAGGGTAGTGTTCCCAGACGGGAAGGGGTTAGGAAGTTGCCTATCAGCAGCTCCGCCCCCTGGAGCGCAACCTGGGACGACGGCGTGGGCACTTGTGCCATTGGGGCGCCAGCGAGAGGCTGAGCCGGCGTCCCAGGACCGCACTGCCGCAGCAGTCCAGGGAGGCCGGCGTAAGCGTCCCAACACCAGCTTCTGTGCCGGTCTTGGTGGCGCAAATGGCACGGGTGCTGTTGCGAGTGGCACGGATACCGGCATGGCCACTTGCGTGCCTCCCGAGCTCTTTCAGCCTCAGAGCTCAGGAATGGGCTGCCCATCTGATAAAGCTTCCTGACCATTCCTGGATCATTAAAGAGTACATAGGAGGCCATGGTACAAAAGCTCACTAGCCACAGTTCAACATGGCTTGCTGCCTACACTCTACACTGCGGTCATTAGAAATTACAAGAAATTAGAAGTGATTCTACGCTTCCTTAAAAGCTGTTTCCCCTTAAGGCTAGGGCTTTCATTGAAGGCAGGTAGCATAGCCTCGTATCCTCATCTTTTAGAAAATCCACATCTGCGTAGAGCTTTTCCCCTGGCTAGATTCAATGTTATGCCATCAGCGGTTTTATTTGGTAGATTCCAAAAAGTGGACTATGATGACAGACTTTGCCCATGTGCCCTGAAAATTTTTTGAATTAATTTGGCATATCCTTTTCCAATGCCCATTCTATACAGATATACAGCTTAAATATATTGACCCTGTCTTCACAAACCTGGTGGGCCTGTCTGATCAAGCTAAAGAACAATATATACTGAAAGATATTTCTCCAGGCATAACTGAGGAGGTTGCCAAATTCCTTAATAACGCTCTAATGATTCACAAAAAAGGGAACTGGGAGTAAATTGTTATACCTATTTTGTATATATATATATGATGTTTGACATTTTAATTGGTATTTTGTACTGGCCTGATATTATATGCCATTAAAGGTTTTTGACTGATTGATTGCTTAAAAAAAATTAGGGTCTGCACTTACATCCAGAGGCTAACAGAACTCCATAGGCTCAGATCTAAAGAGCTATTTTATGTATGACCATGGATCCAGGCATGCCCAGTGAGATTTGTGGCTCTTTTCCCTTTTCCAATTGCAGACCACCACCACCCGTGTCCTATAACAAGCTGCTTTAGGAGATTCTCAGTTTCAAATGCAGTTTGCAAAGTGGCACAGGAGGTTGCTGATTTAGGAAACTCAAACACAAACGCCTCCCCCCTTCCCGGCACTCTGAATTCGCTCTGTGTTCTTTGGGTCCCATCCATGGCTGGTGGAAGAGGGGGATTGCAACCCAGTCCGGCCCCACCCAGATCCTCAAGAGCAATATAAACACACACCAATTAGTCTTGTATTTTTCCAGGCTGATCATTATTTTTTTAAAAAAAAACACCCATCTCATATCATGTAATAAAACTGTAACACTTAATTTATTAGCCACAAAGGTGGTGGGATAAAAATATGTAAATCATATCAGCCCCATGATTTTACTGTTGTTACAATCTCACAATATCATCTATTACTCTTGCTTTATATTTATTTCCCTCGACCTAGCCAAATTAAGGTAAATATTCACCATGTATTCTTAGGAGCTCTTGAAAAGCCACTGGTGATAAACAGTCTGAGAACATTTACCCTATCAGATGGAAGGCAATGCTCAATTAAATATAAATCATTTCAGGTATTTTAGTCATTTCAAGGGAAACAACAAATATGAGCAGAACAATGCAGTTTTCTCATTACAGTACTTCCTCTCTCAAGGGTGTCTCTTTGGAATCAGCAATTCTCCATGATGTACTAATGGCTTGTTTCCATTCTCAGGAGTGTATCACTGTGTGGCTTGAAAAATTCACTGTTCAGCATTACATCATAAGGGTCCCGTCCCCCCACCCACCCCCGGATGTATGTTGCTAAGAACGTTAATACTTAAGCATAGGCTCGCTCCTCAGTAAATTTTAGACAAGTAACAGTATTTGATTTCTACAAAATATTTCTCCTTTAGTGCCAACCCTACAAATATCTAATGATGAACTCTCCATTCAACACCAAGACTTACTTTACAATAAATAAATGCAAAGGCTCAGAGCAAGAAATGTATCCCAAGAACAAACCAGCATTTGAACCAATGCTGAACTACTCAACACTCCTGGGGAAAAATACTATGCAAGGAGTATTATATGCTACTAGTACATCAGGCAATACAAAAAGAGAACCCCCCCCCCAAAAAAAAAAACAAGCTTGAAAAAAACTGGTCTTTTTGGGGAAAAAATTAAAAGATACCAAAAATACATACTCGTACATCCCTGCTTGAAACAACAATGATCCCCAAAGGGTTCTACGCTACATAAAAGAATATTTACAACAGTTCTACTACTAGCTCAAATGTTGAGGCTATTGTAAGCAAGTAAGTCTGAGAAAAACTTTGGCTTGTGATGAATAATAGGTGTGACGTTTTAAAAAAAATAATCCCTGAAGTCTACCAATTGTAAACAGTTATTCTTTCAGGAGGCGCATCAAAAAGTCTATCAGGAACGGTTTCACACTAGCGAATTTTGCCACTGTGGTAAGGTAAGCTGAACTTGACACATCATCCTCAGCGACAAACCCAGTACTTCCTCTCTAGTCTGAGCTGAACATCTCTATTTATCAGGCCTCACAAGAGGCAAAACAGAGTGTAATATGACCACGGCCCCATTAAACGTGATATGTCAGCGACACATTCACAAGTTTCATCAAACTTCAGAAGCAAGAATCTGGAAATGCAGCTGAATTCAGATTCCCCTTATAACAGCGCACCGTGTGATTTTTCAGTGCTGAAATGCACTTATTGTTCCTCATATCTGATACATCAATGCACCTAATAACTGCAAGGCAGCACTCCTAGTAAAACTTGAAAAAGCATTGCCTTCTCTATGGCAGACTAATACATGTTGCAGCCCTGCACGCTCTCAGGGGTCCGTTTTGGAAAGAGAGAGGAATTTTGAGCTGTCGTGATTGCAGGTTTTGTCAGTAATTGGGGGCAACTTCTTTTTTAAAAAGCTATTTAGGACACCACAACACCTTGCTGGGGTTCCAGGAGCTCTCCCCAAGGGACCGGCCAGGTCCACGAACTACTGTTTCTGATTCTCCTAAACCGTTTACTGAGCTGCTGTTAAAGGCTTAACAAGTCAGAGAAACCGAGCCCAATCGTGGCAGAGCCGGCGAGGTCTTTCCGCTACCAAGTCCCTGTTAATCAAATCATCTCCACTCATTCTCACACACACGTACACTGTTCACAGCTACTCTCCAAGCTCTGCCCTTTTACTCCGACGTTCAGCAGATTAGCAACCGCAATGCAACTGATACAAGAATACTCCAAATGGTAGGGGATGCAAAACAACCAAGTACCCTGATTGGCACACTTCAGGGGGAAATCTGCACACAACTAAGGACCGTTTGTATTTAACAACATCTAGTATTTCACATTTAATATTTCAGAACTAAAACTGACTATTAAAATACCCCAAGTTTAATAAGTTCAAAAATTGTAAATGACCTCAGGTTTTCATTCTTCACTGAAAGCTGCAAAAACAACCCTCCATACTAAGCAGCAACACAGAACAAAATATTTAGCATGCCACAACTGCACTAGCTATGGAAGTACTACTGAGTCAAAGAGAAACTGAAGAGCTTGTTTGTCTGTCTTAAATAGCCTAGGTAGAGGAAAAACTTCCAGTTTGAATGCAGTTTATTTAAAAAGATGTACTTACTCTGCCTTATGTGCATAAATGTGGTTTCACAGATGTCAACCCAGTTCAAATCAAAAAGCCGTGGTTAATCCCTTATGCTGACGTAGTGGACAGTGTAAGTTACACACTGTATTTAAGGCTCCTTCCAACAAAATATTTTAGCAATCACAGGGTGCAACTGTTAATATATTCCATAGGTAGAGAGTTGCTATTAGTTATAGGAAATAAAGTATATGGTTTCAAGTAAGTCTTTTCAATAGTTAAATGGCCACACATGAGAAATTTGTTCCACCGCGACATCCACAACATGGTTCAACATTTTTTTTAAACTCACTGACTACAAAAGATTTAAATACATAATGTTTGTCTGTGCCAAATTACAAACCTTTGTTGATCTGACATACACATTGCACTACTTAGAGGGACAGACTTTAAAAAAAAGGCTGTGTTTTGGTACAATCAAATCAAAATGGGATTTCCCAGAGAGTTATTATAAAGGTATTACTGTGATATTTGTCTGCTTTTATCCCTCCCATCTACTATATTCTAAACAAAATGTCATTACTGATTATTAAAAAAAAAAAAAAAACAGAAAAAAATACGAAAAGAATTTCTATTACCAACAATGCTCATTATTCCTCCTGGAAACCCCAGCTAATAAAATATAAATGCTACAACTGCATTTTAACAGACGTACTAAAATATGACTGCTAAAAGTATAATGACTATATACTGTGCACAGCTGTATATGTTCAAAGGTGAACATACCAGACACTTTAAGTAGCTATGGTAAATGTGCAAAGAACAAAATAAGGCACTGAATTCTGAGGAATTTATAAATATAAACTGTTTTCCCAACGAAGTAACATACAAATCACAGCTAACAGCTAACTTTCATCAGCCTTTCTAAACAATTCCCAATGTTCATTATATACTACACAAATGCATGAAAAGAGTCAAGGAAGAAAATTTAAGTACGGTAATTGTTTAAAATCTCGTTCAGCTGTGGCTTGCATGGCAAGTATCTGTTTGGGTTTCATAATCTTATACTTTACATTTTTACGGAATGAAGCCTTATCTGAAGAAACAAACAGGTCCCTCTACACGGAGGGCCAGGCACTATACCGAATCGTCCAGCTGTTGTTGGTTAAAAAGGCCAGCCCAAGAAGCTTCCAAAAGGAATGCAGAGATATGCTAAAACGTATTGCTATGTAGGGTTGCCAGGTCCCTCTTTGCCACCGGTGGGAGGTTCTTTGGGGGTGGAGCCTGAGGAGGGCAGGGTTTGGGGAGGGGAAGGACTTCAATGCCATAGAGTCCAATTGCCAACGTGGCCATTTTCCCCAGGTGAACTGATCTCTATCGGCTGAAGATCAGTTGTAACAGCAGGAGATCAGTTATAATAGCAGGAGATCTCCAGCTAGTACCTGGAGGTTGCCAACCCTATTGCTATGCTCAATCACTACCTTCTGCAAAGTGAATGTGGTTGAAGTGGTTTGCGTGCTGATCTAGCACTGGAGAGACCCAGGTTCAAAAACCCTACTCTGCCATGCAACTCCCTGGGTAAACTTGGACCAAGCACTCTCTTTTAACCGAACTCCCCTCACAAGACTGAGTAAATAAAATGAGGAAAGGGAAACCATGTATGTAACTCCGAGTTCTGCAGAGGAAGGCTGGGATAAAAGTAGGACTGACACACAGACAGACCAACCAAGCAGCCCCTTCCCCTGTTCGGCCACAGACAGTATTTGAGGATCAAATCTTCTTTGTCAAAATCTTCTTCTTTTAATGGAAAGCCAGTATTACTGGAGTACTGAAAGCACTCGTGAACTCTTGCCTGAATAGTGGTGATTACTGAAAGCCAAAAACTACAGTAACCCATGAGAAAACAGAGACAGCGGCCTGATCAGTTCAGCTGATGGAACAGCATGGCTCTACCACAAATGACCACACAGATGTAATGTTTATCTTCTTTCCAATTTCGTCTCTTTCCTATTACCCTTGTGTTGAATATTGTTTAGATTATAAGCCTGTGCACAAGGTTCGTGCCTGGAGAGCCGCTGCCGGTCTGAGTAGACAATGCAGACTTTGATGGACCAAGTGTCTGATTCAGTATAAGGCAGCTTCATGGGTTCGTGGGCTCTTAATTTGTACAATGTTACAATGCCTGATGTTTGACGTGCTTTACAAATAATACAGATGATCATTAATAAATTACTCCCCAAGTATTTTGTCACTACAAGAGATCATTCAACCCCCTGCAATGTCGGAGGCAAGAAATTCTCCTGGAATTACAACTGATCTCCAGACTAGAGATCAGCTCCCCTGGAGTAAATGGAGGCTTTGGGAGGTGGACTCTATGGTGTCATTTCCCGACTGATCTCTCTCCCCTTTCCAAATGCCACACTGCCCGGGCACAGACACCGAACATCCAGGAATTCCCTGAGCAGGACTTGGCAACCCTTTCTGGAGGAGACATGTTAGTCTGCTGCTGGAAAAAAACTCCTGTAGGTCTGATGGGGCGGGGGAGAGAGAAAACTCTGTTTCATTAATAGTGTGCATTGGATCTGGGTGATTATATTTCTGTGGTTTCTCAAAATATGAAGAAGCACTCTTAAATTGCATACAGAATCACACTTCTAAGAATGGCAACTCTGCTATATTAAGCTAGGGTCACCAGGTCCCTCTTCGCAGCAGGCAGGAGGTTTTGGGGGTGGAGCCTAAGGAGGGTGGGGTTTGGGGAGGGTAGGGACTTCAATGCCAAGGAGTCCAATTGCCAAAGTGGCCATCTCTATTGGCTGGAGATCAGTTGTAATGGCAGGAGATCTCCTGCTAGTACCTGTAGGTTGGCAACCCTATATTAAGCCCAGGCTCCCGGGTTCACCCCGTAGCCTGTTTTGCTGACATGGGAGGAGGAAGGTAGAAGGAAGCTGGGCAAGGCAGAGGGAAGCGGCGTGCGCTTTCCCGTGTCGATGAAAGGCTTGACGATCAGCTGTTTGTCAGGCCTTTCACACACGCCTTTGGTAACGGCCGGGAAGGGCTTAGAAGAGCCCTACCGGCTGGCTTGGGGGGGGGGGCGTTGCTTCGGGAATGGATGGTAGGGAGTTTTCACTCCTGTCCGTTCTCTGAGCATATAAAGGGTGGTTTCCCCTTGCCTCCTCAGTCTGCCTTTGCTTCTTGTTTCTCTGTTAATTGCATACAATTTTGCCTTAAAACATTACTTAAAAGATAAGGTGTACATGAAGACCTGATCCTTCCCAGCCGGTGAAGTACAGCTAAGTTGACTTTTAGTGTAGAAACAAGCAAAACCTAAATATAGAGTTCTAGGCGAGCAAATATTATGGGGTATGCACAGCACATACCCCATGTGCAAACTTCGACTAGATCAGAAGATCCATTCTGCTTCCAAACCAATTTGTACATCGGTAGACATTCCACACTCATCCTAGAAAATCTGTTGTCAAGAGACAACTCACAGACAGGAAGTGAGGAGTCCGAGAGAAAGGAACAGGGAACTGCAAGCTGGGCACAGATGACCACAACGTGCTCAATAAACTCGTGAGAGCTTTTGGAGCTCAGTCAAAGGCTCTAAAGCAGTACTTTATAAACAACAGCGTATCTGGTGATAAGGTCAAATGAAACAGAAACCCAACAACAGACAAGCAACACAAACAAACAAGTTGATAAAGAAGGGGTGGTGGCAGCGGCGGCCACGGTTGACGCCATATAAATTGCAAGTATGACTTCTTCCTTTCTAAAATGGCTGCTAACACCTGGCAATGTGATCAACCCCTAAGAGAAAGGATCAGTAATCTGCAGAGTAAAAAAAAAAGGGGGGGAGGGGAGACTAAAAGAAGCAAATCTAGAACATGTGATGCTACTAAAACCAATCCGTGAGCAAAGGAAATTTATAGGTTTTTGCAGTTGCAGCTATTCCCATAAAACAGGCCTGCCCTGCAGAAGCAAAAGGCTGCCATTTTTGTGGTTAAAACAATCATGTAGCTCAAGTAGGAAAAACAGAAGCAGAAGCTGCAAGAGGGGACGAACAAGCCAAAAACTTGAAATAAACTCGGGACTGAGCAACGAAGAGGATTATATTTTGAAATATGAACAAAAACACAAACACTATAGACAACAACTCAAGCTATTTACATGGAAGACACTGGAATACAATTGCTTGTATGGCTGCTTGCGTTCTAGATTAAATAAACTGGAGGAGGCCTGCAGGAGCATCTGGCTCTTGAACATATAACCACTGCATACCAATCCAAGAAGGATAAACCAAAGGCCCATTTACTACCACAACAAAATTAAAATATGCAGAATAGCTACAAAATAATTGCTTTGAAACAGACACTAATCTGAACATGGTAAAGGTTACCAACAAACCATGCTGAATTAGGCACAAGCATCAAGATATGGAGATGACCATCGCGGTGCTGTACCTTCAGTGCGCTGTTCCAAGCCAACATATCCCCAATCATGCCTAGCAGAAGCATTTCTTGCAACCCAAGCTGCCCAGTGTCATCTGATAAAGGCAAACAACAACAGTGTCCAGAAGAGCAGCTATGTTAAGACTGTTGCTGCAAAAAGGGGGGGGAGGGGAAGATATAAAGTCTTGTGGGATCTTCCAGACTAACCAACTTATAAAAATTCATTGTGACCATGAAAACCTATGCCACATCAAATAATTACTCTTTAAGGTGGCGTTCTTAACAAAGAGGTGACAAATCTGATAGGACCAGAAGGAGATCTACTCCTTGAGAAGTAAAAGGAAGAGACAGCTGTTAAGGAGCCCACAATCACAATTCGTCTCATTTTAAGTCCACCCAGAAACTATTTGCTAGCAAGGGAGAGAAGGATAAGATGTAGAGCAATCCAACCAACGAGGTGGTGGGTGAAGAAAAGGCAATGGACAGAGGAACCATTACAGCAGCATAACCCAAACAACTGCACACAAGAGAGGGACAATCGCCATAACACTCCAGGTCCATTTATGCTCAGAAACACTTATGTCAAATAACAAAAGGGAAAACAGCTGAGTGTGTGCTATCAAGAATAATTTATATTCTTAGGGAAAGGATAGCATGCGTAGACATATTATGGAAATTGTGTCTAAAGCTGAAGGAATTGGAAATTCTCAGTAATTGGGCCTGATTCTCACAAACATCAAAGGAAGCGGCAAACCTGTGTCTAGAGGGTACCTTTTCAGATGGGTGATGGGAAACATATGACTGTTTCCTACACTAAAAAAAGTATAGAAAGAAGTACCATGTTAGGGAGAAAGCTAGCCTTTATCCCCTCTCTCTGACATCCTAGTTTTCTACATATGCAGGGATTTTTTTCCCTGTTGGGACATTTAAATATGTCAACCCATCCACATCTTCTTGTGGAAGCTTCATTGTGTTCCTATGACAAACACAACACTATGCAGACTAAGCCATGAAATAAAAGGGAAACGGTAGAAATTAAACACATTGTATAATTATTAAGGAATCATTGCAATCGTGGAAAAAATATATTCCCTACTTGAACTGCAACATCAGGAAATTGAAAGTTATGGTATTAAAATGTCCCAGTGACCATTAATTCACAGACACCTAACAATGCAAGCCATAATGGCTCCTATTGGAGTTTTACATATTTAAAAAGTAACATGCTATAAAATCTGTGTATTACACTATGCATGAAAAGCAAGCAATAGTGGTATAAATCCTTAAAGGAAAATTGTTAATGTGTGTGCAGAGTAGCTACATTTTAAACCTCAATATCTCAGCTGCTTTAATTTTTTTTTTCCGAACTATGCAAAGACACTAATGGCCTTCATAATTTCATGCTATAAATTAAACTTGTTTTCAAATTATGGGAAATGGTTTCAAGCCAAAGTAGCTCTCTCTCTCTCTGTATACATATGTATACGCTGTATTTCATGAAGCATCATTTTGTCAATGGACAAAATTATATAACTCTCCCAATGTGTTGTCTATGCTCTTGGTTTAGCGTTTCAGCTCAAGCAGAAGCAATAGAATTATCAGGGATCTCTTTTATACTTGGCATCGACAGCAAGCCCACTATAAGGACAGCGCAGCTTGCAATCACAACGGTCTTCATCTTCCATATGCACAGGCAGGATAACCAGTATAAAACCACTATGGATGTGGACAATGGGAGTCAAGTCCAGCAGTCTGTTCTCACAGTGGCCAACCAGGTGCCTCTATGAAGCCCACAAACAAGACGGCTGCAGCAGCACCATCCTGCCTGTGTTCCACAGCACCTAATATATTCAGCATGCTCCTCTGATCCTGGAGAGAATAGGTATGCATCATGACTAGTATCCATTTTAACTAGTAGCCATGAATACCCCTCTCCTCCATGAACATGTCCACTTCCCTCTTAAAGCCTTCCAAGTTGGCAGCCATCACCACATCCTGGGGCAGGGAGTTCCACAATTTAACTATGCGCTGCGTGAAGAAATACTTCCTTTTATCCATTTTGAATTTTTCACCCTCCAGCTTCAGCATCTGACTACCTTCTGAGATGCCATGTGGATAAACCTACCCACAATGTTTAATCTGTTCAGTTTAGCTGAACATGTAAAGGCTTTACACATACACACACACACAAAGAAAAATACCTAGCAGAGATGGGAGAAGAAATTTTGCATTGCAGCAGCCATGCTCAGCAAACCACAACCAGCCCACGTCCACAGTAAGGGCTTCCTTGCTTTCAATTCACCAAAACATTTAACATATGAAGACATCCAAAGTGGTTATTATTATATGATACTGCAAGCATTAGCAGATCTGTATTTACCTTGGGGAAACAGGGCTCAGTATGTATACTGAAGCAAGTTTAGCATCTGACGTCAAAATCTATTTTGTATCCAACGTGTTGGATTCCAAATTCGAAGTTGCCAACTGTTGTTTTAATTCAGATTTACCAGTTAATTTCAAAGCTTTAGAAACCACTTGTCAGTAACTTAGTATTAAAGTGATATTTATGGTGCTACATGTGACTGTAATGCTGATGGGATGATTGCTTGCATTTCATCCAGGTCAAGCTTACATCTCCTAGAATCTTGTTTTCTACTTTAAAAGCATGAGATTATCAATTCCTATGACCTCAGCGGTTCACGCTGGATATAACTGGATGAAAGAGGTTTGATTAAAAATAGGGTTACATCTCCCATTACTACACCTATTAGTTCCCTATCCACTCAGAGATATTTTTGACATGACAAGAGGAGATGTTATTAGTAGCTACTTCCCTACTATAGAAAAAAGTCATTCTGATAATAATAGATGATAATTCAATAATCCCAGACTATTAGGATTGAAAACAGCTGAGAATTGGATTCTGTATACTATCTCAGGATCTTACTATGTCACATACATTGCATTCAAACAAACAAACTACAGTTTGTTTGCAATGTGAATGAGCCATAGTTTGCCAGCTTGGGCACTTTCACATAGTGCCCAGACTGTAAACCGGGAGGTCTCCAATAAACCACAGTTTGTTGAAAAGTCCAAATGATTCATTTTAACAAACTGCATATTACTGCTTGTTTACAAAGAAGTATTCCAGACCAGATTAAATCCTGGTTACAGTACTAGCTTGTAAGCAAAACAATTTGTTGAAGTGGCCAAATTGATGTCATAACAAACTGCAGTTTGTTGAAGATTTCCTACCTTGCAATTTTGCCACTGCACACAAAATGACTAGAATAAATGATCCAACTAACGACTGTTTCGAAAATTAATTATTAGAAGTTTTAATGTGAGATTTTTATCTATTCCCAAACTTGCTTCTAGGTTTTCGTATGTTGTGCATATCACTTAATGATAAATATCATCTGATGCTGTTTGCACATATCTGAACCTGTTAAAGAGAGAAGGCTGAATCAATGATTTTGACAACTTTTCAAAAGAAACTCAGACAGTATTATACTAATTATTTCTTGAACAAAATGTCTTGAATGTTCCGGATATTCATTGCCAAGGATTGCAAGGTTGAAAGACTATGTGTGGCAAACAGGCACTACAAAAAAAATTTTTTGCTCACTTAGGTTAGATTATTGTAGAACAGGGATTCTCAGCCTTGTTGAAACTGTGAGCATTTTTGGAATTTAGAAGGCACCTCCATCAAGTGCCCCGTGGCACAGAGTGGTAAATTGCAGTACTGCAGTCCCAGCTCTGCTCGCGACCTGAGTTCGATCCCAATACAAGTTGGTTTCAGGTAGCTGGCTCAAGATGGACTCAACCTTCCATCCTTCCAAGGTCGGTAAAATGAGTACCCAGCTGGCTGGGGGTAAAGGGAAGATGACTCAGGAAGGCACTGGCAAATCACCCCATAAAAACAAAGTCTGCCCATAAAAACAAAAACGCCAGGATGTGATGTCACCCCATGGGTCAGGAATGACCCGGTGCTTGCACAGGGGACTACCTTTACCTTTTATCAGCAAGTGACTGCCATGGATGTCAGGACAAATCAGAAAATACCTGCCATGGAAATATTGGGAGTTCCAAGGAAAAGAGTCCTGCTATGATGTAGACAGCTGTTTCTGAAAGTACTTGCTGAAGGTACTAAGGAAATGCCTCCAGGGAATCTTCTAAGATGCACAAACGTCAAGATTGGTTCTTTGCTTTGGGGAGCAGATAGCCGAAGAAGGAAGTGGGCACAAGGAAACAAAATGGTAGGCACTATGAAGCCCATGGGCACCACTTGGGAATTACTGTTTGCGAAAGAACCTGTAGTCTTTATCAACATGCGTGGCTGATTTCCCTAGAGTCTGTGCGTTTGACACATGCTATAGTGAGACACATTCAGTACAAAGTGCTGAGCCCATGAGAAGACTTTTTAGACCTTTCATGTGAGCACGTCATGTGAAAAGTTATGTGAGGAATGCAACACTTACCAATTTTGCAGATGAATGGGGTTCAAGATCACTCGCATATCCTGTGGACAGTTACAGCTCTACAAAAGTATATCCATTTCTGTTATTTATATATGGCGGCACTTGTGTACTTCAAAATAATTGGCTTGCTAACAGTTAAACATGGCCCAACGTAATTTGATTGAGCCAGGAATCCTAGTGCCAATCGGTATCCGCAACCAATACAAACAACACTGGAAGGTGTATGCCACAGCCACTGGATTGGATCCATCAACTGCAAATGAACTGAGACCCAGGAAGTATCTTTCCTGCCTCCTTTCCCCAATTTGATTTCTTTTTATTCTTCAAAGCCGCTCCTGACACTTTTGGGGATCCTGAGGAACAGCGCAGGATGCAAGAAGGGAGATGAAGAAGAAGATATCCAGAAAAACTGCTTCTTCCTGCCATTGCTCAAGACCTTTGGAAAACAGAATAAGAGTTCGAGCAACATCTTTTGGGGGTTTCTGCTGTTGTCCCCATTTGTGGCAAACCCCCGTGCTGTACCCTGTGATATCTGTGAGAAATCCCAAGCATCCCAGGAAGGCTTTTTATAAGGGTGCAGGGGCAGGAAGGGGCAAAAGATCCCAGTCACAAACTTGCTCAGTTCAGAGTTAGCTGGAGCCAACCCTCTGTTCTGAACGACAGGCAGCATTTGTGAACTCTTCAGTTCTTCTCAAATTTTTCTTTTCTTCCAACATGGTCTTGTTTTCAAATATAACTACTGTGACTGCAGAGATGTGAGTGCAGGCTCCATTGCTATAGTGCTCAGGGGGCTATAATTGTCTGACGAAATTCACTGTTTCCCAGAACCATAGCTGACTGTTACAGGTATGATGGCACCCTTCCAAAGAAACTCATCTTCCACAAGGCTCTCTGCCTAACATAATGAAAGACAATGAGAAAAACCATTGCCACTGACTGGGCTACCTCATACAATTCCATTACCCACAAGCCTCCATTTGGATTCATATTTATTCCCCCTCCCAATCTTTAAATGGACCGGCTTTTTTTCTTCCTGTGCCCGCATGGTGGCACAGTAGACAACTTTTGGCCCACTGCCACAATAAAGCATGCGTTTCTCACACTAATAGCCATCCCAGAGAGAAGCTGAGCCTTGTCCAAAATCTGGCTATCAAGTCTTTAATCAAGGACCCCAGTGACTGATCTTTGTACCTTTAGCTGCAAAGGAATCCTACCGTATAAGCATTCTGCCAAAGAAAGAACTGCATCTATATCTGTGTTCACTATAAATAAGTCTGACTGTCCCAATAATGTAATAAGACTATTTGGAATTGCCTGCCAAAACCACATGTCACCGATTAAACCAAGACTGCCTCCAAACTCACCTGCTCCCTGCCTGGAAATCGTCAGTTTCTTTCTTTTCTTTTTAGTATTCCTGGACCCCAAAGCACCCCTACAGCCAGTCGCCCTTTCGGTTGCCCCCTCTGCTTTATCTAGACCTGAAAATAAATGAATTATGTTTGGATCTGGCTGCTTGTCCTACAACTGGGGTGAGAATTTGACCCAAAGGCACAATGTCCTAAAATGCTGCCTAACTAGGACTAGCCCAGTCTTGTGACCTTCAGAGCTCACACTGATACATGAAACATGTCTCTGTTTCTCTAGATCAAAGCTTCTTAAACTGTTGCCAAATTTTTCATGACCCCCACATTCAATTACACGATGGGTCGCGTAACTGAATGGGGGGGTCACGAAAAATTTGGCAACAGTATAAATTTCATTATGATTTATTATCAGTAAATGTTTGATTTGTATACCTCTTTTATATACCTATATGCCTGGGGACGCGTAAAAATTTCTCGGGCGAAAAGGGGTCGTGAGTGGGGGGAAAATTAACAAGCCCTGCTCTAGAATCTAGATTCTCTAGAATCAGTGTTTCCCAAACTTTTCGGGCCACCGCCCCCTTGGTTCCACAAACTCAACCCCAGTGCCCCCTACCCTATCCTACAACACGGTTGAAGGGGCCCACCTCTAGCGCCTCCCTGCTGCCCCCTTGCCTCTTAGTGCCCCCCTAGGAAATCCCACCCACCCCCAGGGGGTGGTACTGCCCACTTTGGGAACCACTGCTCTAAATCCTCTTCTATCTGGAGGTTCAGATTTGAAGTAGGGACCTTTGCCTGGACTTACACAGTGATGGTTCCTGTTTTCCCCTCTTATATTACTTTTTTGGTTTCTCACCTCAGTGGCATTTGGTGCTTTGGATGCTTGGAATGACTGGTTCTTGATATGGGCCTCTAGTACTGGGTAGTACTATTTTGAATGCTGGAGTTTGGTAACTCTCCAGCCCAGATCCCTGTACTACTCCACTCAAAAGATTTTTTTTTTCTTGTTTTCACTCAATCCAGATTTTCAGTGTTCTTTCCAGGTTTGCAAAAGCCCCTCGCCATTTTGACAAAGATCGTACTAGCCATTGGGCTGAGCAACTGACCAGAATGGGTTGTTGTTAAAACTGGGTGCAGAACCTAAGCAGCACCTCTTAGGAGTGAGAGGCAAAAGGAGGAATTTCCGCCTTAACTATTTTAGTGTGGATTTGGGCCAAAGTGGAATCAGGGTCACAGTCACACTGACACGTGTCTTCCTGACCACCTTATCTGCTGCCAATATCTATATTGAAGGATACTTCCTAAACATACTTGTTTAAACATATTAAAGTTGTTCTTAAAACCTTACAAGCATGGAACAACAAGAGTCTGATGACTAAAGGCTAAAGAACATGAGCTGCTTTCCGGAACTGATAGAAAATGCATGTTTAAATAAAGAAAAAGAAAAAGCTTAACTCCAGAAAGTAATCAGAAGTTCTGAGTAAGGCACACACATTTTTAGCCACTCATCAGATCCCAAGCCTATTTTGCCACAAAACTTGTAAATATTATAAACTACATATTCATGAATATATACGCAATCTTGATAAGTAAAAATGCAGAGCTAGTCAGCTGGCTCCATTGACCTACCAGAGAAAGGCACCGATTTTCCCTGACTTCCCATCTGATCCCAGAAAAGTTTATTTACTTCAAGTATACCCCACCTTTCTTCCCAACGGGGCCCCAAAACAGCTTACATTGTTTTCCTCTCCTCCATTTTACCCTCACAACCATCCTGTGAGGTACGTTAGGCTAAGAGTGAACCAAAGGGCCCAAAGGCACCCAGCAAGCTTCCATAGCAGAGTAGGAATTCAAAGCCGGGTTTTCCATATCCTAGTCCAGGGGTCCCCAGTCTTCTCAAGCCTGTAGACCCCTCTGGATTTCTGACACGGGGGGCAACCACAAAATGGCTGAGGGAGGAGGATCGGCCAACTAGACCATGTCAGACAATGAAGCCAAACATAACTTTAACAGTAACCCTTTAACATTTCATGCTCGGTTTAATGGGATGCCTTTTGAGATGAACATATTGTTGGAAAGTATTTTTTTGTATGCACACAGCTTACTTTCTGCTGCTGATGAGACTTTAAAAAAACTGCTCAATCAGATCTCCAAGGGCCAATCAGAAGCTTTGCTGGCAAAAGTCCCACCTGACCCCACCCACTTTCTAAAACTACTTGGTGGGCACCGTGTTTGGGACCCCTGTTCTAGTCTTAATCACTGCACCACACCAATCACATGGGTTGGGGTAGAGTGCCAACCTCCAGGTTGTAGCTGAAGTTCTCCTGGGATTACAACTCCAGACAACAGAGATCAGTTCACCTGGAGAAAACGGCCGCTTTGGAAGGTGGACTCTACGGCATTATACCACACTAAAGTCCCTCCCCTCCCCAAACCCTGCCTTCCTCAGCTTCTACCCCCAAAATCTCCAGGTATTTCCCAATCCATAGCTGGCAACCCTAGTGGGGGGGGGGGGTGCCATGAGGACAAGGAAGGAGACAAATTCACCATTCCTGTCTCATTCATAAGCAGAGCTGACCTGACAGAAGAGGGAGCAGAGAGGAATTTTCGCCCTTCTCTTCTTCACTGCAGCCCAACAATCTTCATTTGTCCTAAAACCCTGGGATCAACTTTCCTGGGATCTGATGGGACTGCTGGGGGCAAGAGAGATCCACAATGCTTGTGCAAGCAAATCCCTGGAACTGACAGAGTAAAAGCTTACCTTGTATATGATTAACGTTGGCAGGGTTTGTTATAACTTTCAAAATTACCCTCAACATTCCTTTATAAGCATAACAAGCACTTGACAAATGGTTAAGGAAAGTCTCTCTCTTTTTAAACTAATATTTTAATTTAGATAGGAAAAATTATCCTATACTAATATTTGCATAGACAAAACACAGATATCCAGTTTAACAGCAGCAAAACTAGCTGCCAAAAAAAAATGCATCCAACCTTCTGACATTTTATACAGTTCTCCAGGTGCTTATTCATATTCTCGGTTGTTATTCTAAAATAATAATAATAAATAGTACTCATCTCACCAATCCTACCAAAGGTAGAGACTAGAACTGAACTGCCTCTGGTTAGTTATCATTATGAAAGATCAATAGTTCCCGAACTCCACACTAGGGTTCATTTTAGAAGGGTTTTTGTCCCTTAGGCAGCGAGTCTGATCACTAGCACTTCTTAGCTATGTTCCACTTAACAAGTCTCCCCTACTGAAGCTCGACAGAGGGGAAGTTGTTCCAACTTCTATTTCCCTTGCAGAAATAGTATTAGCAAGCAGGCATCAGCAGTGATAGAGAAGGCTGCTCACTGGGAAAACAATTCGCAACTGAGCCTCTAGCTGTACTTCCATACACAAAAGAACAGGTCCCAGGTCAATCCAAAACAGAGACTCCCTGGACCAGTTCTGTGATTCGTAAAACCCCGAAACACCCCTCCGCAACCCCATGGGGCAAGCACACCTCTTGCCCCATGTTTACCACTCTCAGAAGCTCAAACAATAAAACCAATCCCTGCAGCCCATATAAGTTCATTCCAGGGCAAAAGATTGACTCTGCTATGTGTGAAAATGCCCAGATGTAAATACAGCCCTCTTTTATAAGGAAAGCTGAGACCATCAAAGCAAAGACCAAATTTAACACACAATATATTACTAAGTCAACCTCCGTTGTTAAGACGAAAATATGATGTTTTGTAAGTTTTTCTCCATCTAGAGTGACAGCAAACCAGCAGAGACGGGCGTATTAGAGAACCATTTTGAAGTGATGTTTTGTCAAAGGAAATTAATCAGTCACAGATTGGAACATGTTTTCAGCAAAGATACACAATATTCTTACAAGAAATCAGTAAGAGGCTGGGTTGACTCTAAGAACTGTCACAAAGGTATCACTTTTATATAAAACTCTTTCATTACTGCTGCTACCTATAAAAGTAGAATCCTTTCCTGGCACAGGGGGATACGTGTTCCTGGAATCCATCCCTTGTAACACAATTGTTCCCCTTCCAATCTCACTACTGTTGTTTACAGAGGAAGTGAGAGCACTCTGAACATGCTCAGAGGTATGCTCCTTTATTAATTTTGCATACCCCAAAGAAGGATCCTAGTACTGAAAAAAGTGAAAATTAAAAATGCTTGCATTAGGTTTTGTGTACTTCCTGCATTCCACATTTAATGCAAATAAACATGCATTGGGAAGATAAGGATAGGTTTTATTTTAAAATGTCTCTCCTCTATAGTGTACTATATGCACTAGGGCTGCCAGGTCCCCTCTCTCCTCCGGCGGGAGGCTATGTTGCTGTGGTTGCGATTGTGCACGTGTGTGCGTGTCACTTCCAGTTTACAACCGGCCCTTTACCACTCAAACTAAGAGGAAAAGGCCCCTCGCAAGGCAGCACTTCTGGTTGTAAACTGGAAGTGCTGTGTGCGCGTATGTGCACTTTGGCCGCCGACCCTCAGGTGGTCGGCGGGCAGAGGGGCAAATTGCCGGGGATTTGCCCGCCACCACCGGGCACCTGGCCACCCTAATATGCACTCAAACAACATGAGCAATGTCCAACGACACTAGTGAAAATGGCCTAAGCCAAAAGTCAGCAAATTTGCTTAGCTCAGCTTGTGCAAGAGTGAGAAGGTGATTTGGGGCAGATCAAATCATCACCCTAGAAGCAAAAGTGATGTGATGAAAATGGTGTTTACGGCAATCAAAGTTGCTGGCAGATCGTTTCAAAGGGCAGGGAGTCACTGTAATTAATTCATCTTTAAGACACACTCACAGACATCTAGCTACTGACCCTGGCTCTAAACCCTGAACTAAGGCACCTTCACTCCATTCAAAGC
Organism: Euleptes europaea; assembly: GCF_029931775.1. Taxonomy (NCBI): domain Eukaryota; kingdom Metazoa; phylum Chordata; class Lepidosauria; order Squamata; family Sphaerodactylidae; genus Euleptes; species Euleptes europaea. The sequence continues at coordinate 24,270,064 of NC_079326.1, forward strand.
CACTGCCTCCTCCGCCTCCACCAATCAATCCCCAAACAATGAAGGCATTTCCCTGTTACACACTCATTACACTAAGAATGCAGCAGCACTTGTAGTAGCAACAGAGAGTCCACATGAGGGTATGCACAACTGGAGAGGTTTTAAAAAAACCGATAATAGCTATATCACTATAGCGTTATGATGCTATAGAGATATAGCACAAGAAGGCTGCCAGAACCACAGGGAGAGAAATGGTAGGCACAAGAGGATGAAGAGGGGAAATGGCATCAACGTGGGTAGGGAGGTTTGAAAATTGACATCTTTCCACTCATCACAATGGGGGGGGGGAACGAAATGGGCAAACCACTTTGCGAACAGTCTTTCCACAAAGACATACCAAAGTAGAGGAAACGCAGCAGGTAGATGATTCCCCAATGGCGTGCAGATACTTCAGGGGAGGGGGGAAGCTCCTTTTTAGGAAGCAAGGTAGAACAAAATGCCTGTGTGGAAACAGCCTGTGTTAAGTTGAAAGAAACAGTGCGGGAAATTTATTTACAGTATCTAAGTTAACATTCTTCTAGAGCACGAGGAGACATTTTGAGGCAAATTAATAGTTAATATTTTTTTTATATTGAATGTGAAAATATAAATGACTTTTCTGGAAACTACAGGTTCTGAAAAGGCAGCTGCAGAGCGTGCATTTGACAGCCAGTGTATGCACAAATCCCCACATGCTAAAGCACTCTGCTGTGTCTTATGCATTAGCACATTCTAGGTGTGTGCTTTCTGGCTGACAAATGCTGAACCTGTCATGCATCTCTGCTTATTTACAAATATCGTTGACATGCTGCTGACCCTTACAATATTTGCCAGGTGCCTCGTGACACCTAATAATGTCCACTGGCATGCCTGAGACATTTATAAAATTCACCAGCTGCTTCACAGCACTCTCGGGCTATAGGGAGATCAGGTAGCACAGCCAAACTGTAAAGGGTTTAACTGGCAATAAGGTGGACGTTTTAAGCAGGCGGGGGACGGGGGAGAGAATTATCTCTCGATTAATTTTTAAGCTGGAAACAAGAAGGCTGTGACACTTTGCTGCTAATGCACATCAAATTGATACGAGGGTTGACCCACAACTCAAGGAATCTTAAGTTGGTTAACTGCAGAAGTGTTATTAAATGTGCATATACATCCATGTAAATAAAAAGTATGTACCGCTGGCAGTGGCTTGCATTGGCAATGGGGGTAACCTTCCGTTGACTCAGCACCTATTTTGAAACAGGGAGCGTGGCCTGGGTGCCTTGGCAATACTTCCCCTCCCTTCCTCTACTGCTGAAGGGATTGCAGTCGCCTTTGTTTCTTCTCAATGATGTCAACATGTAGCCAAATCTGGTTGGCTAGCCTACGTGGCACTGCGATATCATCACTACGTAATTCCCGATAGGTGCAGAAGTAAATTGTGAACAAAAAGCAGCGCTATAAACCAGCAGTGGAAAAAATCAGGCATGAAGGTAGGGGGGCTTCTTTAGGTAATTGTTCTCATCCTTCAAAAGTACACTTTGTCCTTAAAAAAACCCAAGGCACAACTCTCGAGAAGAGCTTTTCCTGCAATTATGCTAGGTTTCTAGTGGATCCCTTCATGCCAATAGTTTCCTTAGGGGGCCAGGTCTGTGTGGTTTCGCTGCAACTGCTGGCGATGGATCTTCCACATGGCAAATTTCCCCGAGCCAGTCCCTTGATAGCAGTCAACTCAGTCAAGGCCCACATCATCTCATGTGGACAGCCATGCAATGAGAGTGGACCAGACCTTCAGCGTAACCAAAAAGGGACAGAAATTTCAAGCATCCCCTCGGAAAATAATGCAACCAAGGGTGGAAGGATGTAATTCTGCCCCTACAAACAAAAACGGGTGTGTAATTTTCGATATGGATGGCGATTTAAATAAAATCTCTACAGCTGACTGACAATTACGTATGAAAGCAAGTTCTCCTGCCCTCTCCATTTTCTCCTGGAATGTGGCAGGTTGGGCAAGATGCCTATTGCAGTCACTAGATATTCTATTTTTTCACCAAAATTAAAGTATTATTGCCCTTCAGGAAACCTGGTCGGCAGATAGCAGTCGTGTCCATCTGTTCTCCCCGTCCCCCGGGCCACCAGGGCTTTTACACTTCTTAAAAAAATGGCAATTGAGTATCATTATAACGTTGTATCAATGTATGTACCAGGTTCTCCGAATTCCCAAGCTTTCATTTTAATAAGTCTCTAGCCCCTTTTGTTGCACAGAAATGCCTTATCGTTCCACAATAAAAGGGGATAGAGACATTTTTAATGAAAGCTGGGAATATAGAGAACCTGGTACATGCACCGCTATAACACTATATCATTCAACTGTGCTGTGGGTTTTTTAAATTAAAAAAAACGACCCCCCTGGTGGCCAGAAGAGGAAAGGGCCACAGTGGGAACAAGGGCAGGGCAACTGGCTGCCCTGTGGGCAGGAAAATCCAAATTTTTCAGTCTACATGACAGTCCTGCAAGCTTTACTGAGATCTTTCCCAAACCTTCACAACAAAGCAGGTTTGAGGAAGAACGGGGGAAACCCAGGAAAAAACCCCGGAGGTGCGCAAATGTATCATGATGCTGCAGGGAAGTGGGGATAAAACTGCTTCCTAGCAGCTCTGAACCCAGAACAAATAACCCATGTGGGAATAGCCAAGGTCTGTGCATAACTGGCAAAGGAACCAACAGCGTCATTCTTCTTGCATCATGCCAGGACAGAGAGCAATTTATGGAAGAAGGGCCAACCAACGCAGGGTATGCTTCTTTCTCACAACCTCACCCCACCTATTCCACACAGAGACCTCACATGCAGAACTAAAGGCTACTTCCTACTGCTTTAAATTAAGCTTAGGCATCCAAGTGGGGAACATGTGTTTGGGGGGCTGGGAGCTACAGCAAACAGCTCCCTTGCCTTCAGAAGCAGCCATTATTTTTATAAACTGGGCTTTCATACAGCTTGTGTCTTTCATACGTAAGCATTTACGTCTTGGGCGGACTTTAACATCTTGACTTACTATCCTAGAACATCATCCCTTGCATTAGTGTTTTGACGCTACAGAAAACTGACAGGCAAGGTTTATAGACAGAAAAAAATGTCTTGTTTTTATGGTTACACAAGAGGGAATTCCCATTATTGTTAAGGCTATATAAAAATATTGATCCGCTGTTCCATTTTAAGCATAAAACTCTATCTTCTAAAGGGAAAAAAAGCATAGCTAGACATTATCTTGCAACTCCAACATTACATAAAGAAATGGGCAACTGATAAATAAAATAAATGCCTACATACTTTTTAACCCAGTATTTTGTCATGGATTTTTTTTATCTCTAGGAAGAGGAGGGATTTCCATTACTTCCCTTACCTACCATATATGAAGTTTCCCCCTTCATTTTCTTTCAGTAACAACAGTTTGCTCATCTGCTTTCACTCAAGGACACCAAAGAGTTTTACAACCATTATAAAACCTCACATTATCCCTTCGAGGTAAGCAAGTGTTATGTATTTTCTCATGCACAAAATCAAGACTACAATAATCAACTCACCTCCAAACTCCAGAAGATGCCAAGCAGTTATAACTCCTAGTCCTCCGTATCATATGTGCATAAGTTTCTAAAAACTGGGATTTGGGGATTTATCCATATTCTAACTATTACAGATCAAATTAGGAAAAGCTGCAGACCTTATAAATGTTGCTTTTCAGATTTACAGGCATTTTCCTACAAATATAACTTTGCTAAATTGTTGCTTTTGTTCCATTTTTTATTATGCTGACAGATCACGATGGGTATCTGAAGAAGTGAGCTGTGGATCACAAAAGCTCATGCCCTGCCCGAAATTTTGTTAGTCTTTAAGGCGCTACTGGACTATTGTTCTTCTCTACTGTTATTATGCTAGACATCTGACAGGGCACCCTCTACAATGACTACTATTGAAAAGATATTCAGCTCCACAATTATTTTGAATATCCTTTGTAGAACATCAATCACCATCATCAACCTCAGTCTCATCATTGTCAATATATCTAATTCTCAACATGGACCCATCTGTGGATACTTAAATCCAGAAACCGGGGCTATAGACCAACTAGACAACTTTCTACACACTGAGAAAAGCAGAAAACTCTGAAATAAAAAAAAAGATACTGGGGAAATTAAATACCCCAAAATGACAGAAGCAGCACCTGTCGTTTTAAGAAACAAATACCCTCAGTGGCCACTGCCAGAGTACTGCCAGCCATTAAAGCTTTGGTTTCTGTCAGTAAAAGTCAGGGGAAGGGGGCAGGGCCCTTTCCAGGTCTATTTTGATTTTTGAGGGAGGACTCTTGGGGGCCAGGGCCAGCAACTACCAAAGGCAACTTGCTACCATATGACTTGCATGATTCACTCAGGACTGTCTGCTTGCTACTGTTTAACAGCAACCACCCTGTGAAAGCCAGTATGGGGTAGTGGATAGAGCTTCAGACTAAGATCTGGGACACCCAAATCCCCACTCTGCTGTAGAAGCTCACTGGGTGACTTGGGGCCAGTCCCACACTCTCAGCCGAATCTATCTCACAGGGTTGTTGAGAAGATACAATGAAGAAGAGGAGACTGATGTAAGCTGCTTTGGATCCCCACTAGGAAGAAAGGTGGGGTATACATGAAGTAAATAAATAATAAATAAAGCTGAAGATGGGGAGCAGATAACAGGTAGGTTGGTTCGTAGGTGGGAAGGAGAGAAGGAAGCAAGGAAAGCTGAGGATACTGGGGCTGCCAGGAGATGGGAAAGAGGAAATAGTGTGGGGAGGGAACACGGGAAAGTGAGGTGCCTCCCCCAAGTCCTTGCAGGTTCCCCACTTTAAAAGTGGGCCCGGCCCAGCTGGCACCACACAGCTTAGCTAGTTTTTGCTGGGAGAGGCTGCTACAGGGAAGAAAGGAGATAAAGCAGAATACAAGGCAGATAAAGGTAGGCCAGCCAGTGGGATGGAAGGAGAGAAGAAAGCAGGAAAAGAGGAGAGGCTGCGGGGACTTTCATGGAAGGGAAAGATGAAAGAGTTGGGGAGGGGAAAATGAGATGCACCCCTGCAAGTCCCTGCAGGTCCTCTTCTTGTTCTAATCTAATATCAATTTTCCTATGTCACTGATAACAAATTAGTCATTTCCCATGCATACTGAAAGGTATTAGGAAAGATCTGAATGCCTTAAACACGACAGGCTTGATTCAACCATCTCTTCTAATTGTGAAAAAGGAAGGAGGGGTCCCATTTGACCATGTAAAAGGCTATGCTGGAGATCATAATACCTGAATTGACAAAAGACATTAGGAACAGAGGCTGTAGTAAGGGAATCTAATGATATTGAGTGGAAAATGTGGATGCATCCAAACCAATATTTCGTTAAGTCCGCGTTTAGTTTTAGCTAAACATTTTTTATCAATTTTCCCCCTTCCTCATACCTGAATTCAAAACCCAAACTCTGAGAACACTATTTTTAATAAAAGATCGATCATACAAGTTTTTTAAAAAAAGAAAAACGAGCAAGGGCCCCTTCTAGATCTGCAGAAAAGTATACTTAATGACAACTTCTCTGTCTGAATTCTCTTATAACTTGTGTAAACAGCAAACATAGCATCTGTTGTACACCATCCTAGCACAAAGCCATAATGACCCTTCCAAATTTCAGTATCCCACACAGACGTTTTCAATAATCTTCCACCAGAATTTCGTAACATGTGATTTCCACTTAATTGAGCGATAATTAGCACATAGTGTACTATCCCCTTTATGTTTAAAAATAGCCACCACAAAGCTCTGTATCACTCATTCAGCGTTTTCTCAGAATTAAGGATGTCATTAAAAAGACCTATAGGGAGCTGAGTACCTTCCAGTTCTGTTTAATTCAACACGTTCACATGCACTTATAAATCTCAGTATTTATATAGGGTTAGATCCAAAGTTTCTGGTTCGCAAACAGTAGCGCCTTCCTCCAAAGGAAGGAGTCTTCTGCCACAGCATCATAGTAGTTATTGCAGTACCCTGTATGATAGGCCCAATATTAGTATTTTATACTGATAGATTGCTGGGGCGGAGGGCTCAGAAAAGACTGAGGGACAGTGGTCACTCAATGAAGGCCAAACTATATATTATATTTTCCATATGGTTACCAGCCTCCTCATGGTACCATCTCCCCCTACACAACATTTTAAATTGGGAAAAGAGAGCAGGTGAGAAGGCACGAACCCCTTCTCTCCCCCTTTGCAGGCCTGATCAGAATCAGGCCCACGTGGCACTTCTAAACAGAATTCCCATGGGGAACTTGCCATTGGCATTCTGCTGCAAGTGCCCATGGCAACCACATAAAATGTATAACATATAGTTTGGCCTTAAGTCCATAGCTTATGTGGTTGTTAAATGAAGCTTTCTTGGCTTATAGCTCATGGTCATAACCATGCACTAGAGCAGCTCCCATCAACCGGTCCAGCAGTTCCCCCACCACCACCCTTATTTTCTCTTCTAAGACTCTTCACCTATCTTAAGTTGCTGAATACTTGCGCTCAAGATCTTTGGTTAGACGAGCTTGAAATAAAAGAAAAGGAATGCTGAATACTAGTGATATTTACCTTCTTCTACCAAATTTATTTAAAATCTTAGGGAAGGAGCTATTTTCTGTTTCATTTTTTGTTTATGTGTCTCATTTGCAATCACAACAGAATATTTTTTAAAGATCAAATTCAGTTTTTTTAAACTATGTTCTTGCCACATGGAAGGGGCTGCTTTTGTTGCTTTTAGAACACACAGGAACAATACTGCACTTCTATAGAAAGGCCACCAAAAGCACAATATTTTATTCATTTAAAAAAGCCAATCGGTAGTGATGAACTAGGATCTGGGAGATCCAAGTTCAAATCCACACTGTGCCATGGAAACTTGCTGAGTGACACTGGGTCAGCCACCCCCAAGACTAACTTAACCACACGGGGCTATCGTATGGATAAAATGGAGGCGTAGATAATGATGTAAGCCACTTTGGATCCTCGGTGGAGAGAAAGGTGGGGTATAAATGAAGTAAAAATAAATAATTTTTTCTTGTCTAGATTCTGTCAACAACTTTCAAAGAAAATTCCTCCTGGAAGACAATACCAGAACCCAAGGTAGGATAGAACCATGGAACCACAATTGAATGGGATTGACTGAATGTGGTCATGGCTACCTCTTACTGTGTTTCTCATTGGTGCAAGGTCCTATAGATTTTTACAATGCTATTCTAAACAGAGTTACACCCTTCTGAAGTCATTGAAGTCAACAGAGGGCTGTAACTCTGCTTAGGTTGTCTTTGGTCACTTATGCATGGTCGGTTTAGCCTCCTTCATTCCCTGTTTCAGCCAGGATCGAAATAACCCGGGTTGGGTCAAACTGTATGCGTTGGCTGGAATGATCAGGGACAAAAACCCTGTGCTAATGGAGGCATGGATAGAAAAGCAGTCTCCCAAGTTCAAATCAAGTCCCACCCCTTTAATTGCTGCTCTGTAATTGACTGACTTCACAGTGCTCACCCTGAGAGAAGATTTCCTTCTCCCCAGACCCAACTGCCGCATAAAAAAGCATTTTAAGAACAAAAAACAGAGCCATTTGAAAGAGGGGGGAGAGCAAAATCCAAGCCTCTTTTTAAAAAAGGCTCCTCCCTGCCTCTTTATACACTTCTTCATGATTGGCTGTGAGAGATGCCAATCTTCTATGCTTCTCTTATATGGCTATCAGCAAAAGGAACAGAAGAGGGGTTTGGAAAGGAGGGAGGGAAGCTCAAGGCAAGGCAGCCATATGCACACTCTTTCAATCTGGGTTGAGCCAGGAAAGACGGTTTGACTCGGGTAAGAAGAGGAATGGGAAAAGCCAAGTTCGTTTAAGGTTGAAACGGGGTTGAGCCGAAAAGGAATGAGGTTAACGTGCATTTTCAAAAACTTGATCCTGGCTGAAACAGGGAATGAAGGAGGCTAAACCGACCATGCATAAGTGACCTTTGTCAATTCGTTCTCTTTGGCCATAGTGATTTCAAAGTGCCTTCAAAACACCAGCATCTAAGGGCGAAAACGCACGGTCACTTTAGCCTCCTTTCTTCTCTGTTCTAGCCAGGATTCAGCCAGGATCGAACGCACGTTCGTGCGTTCGATCCTGGCTGAATCCAGGCTGGAACAGGGAAGAAAGGAGGCTAAAGAGACCGTGCGTTTTCGCCCTAATTTTCTCGATCCTATTTACTATGCAGCTGGAATACGCTTTGTCTAACACAGTCCTAATTTTAATTCTGTAAAATTTAAGGACCAGTAAGGTTTAAACAGTAGCAACGCAATTTGGACAAGAAAAACGGTTTCTAAAATACTGGGTTCTTTAAAAGACTTCCATCTTAATTAAAATTAGCTAGTAGGGAATCTCTTACTAAAAACAGTTGTTTCGTGGAATGGCTTTTTTTTTTTTTTTACTCCCTTGCCTGACCCTGATGGTTGCAAGCATTAGGAATTTCTATCGCAAAGCAGGCACCTCAAAACCAACATGGCCTATAACTAGGCTTGCCAGGCCCCGCTGCTCCATCGGCGGGAGCGTCGCGGGGCCATGGCCTTAGTGCGCAACGCACATGCGCCCCTGTCATGGCGCGCCCGTGCACGATGCACTACGTCATTTCCGTAGAGTTTCAACCGGGATTGCTAGAGCGTCCACGTCACTTCCAGGTTTACCCAAAAGTGACGTGAGCGCCGCATTCGCGCGCATGCGCCCGCAGTGCCCGCCGGCCCTCAGCTGGCCGGTGGGCAGCCCGGTGGATGGGCGGTAGTTTACCCGCCACCACCAGGCAATTGGCAACCCTACCTATAACATAATTGTGAAAAAAGAATAAACAGTTTGCCAGAAATGGTAAAATAGCACAACAGAAAAAATATGCAAGCATAGAATAGCATCATAAAAATCTATAGGACCTTGCACCAATCAGGGACACAGTAAGAGGTAGCCATGACCACATTCAGTCAGTTCCATTCCATTGTGGTTCTATGGGTCTATGTGAAATACTTCTACCTAAGACCCTGGAGAGCTATTGCCAGTCTGAGTAGACAATACTGACTTTGATGGACCAGAGGTATGATTTAGTATTAAGCAGCTTTATGTGTTCAAAGTATGCCAGCACAGATGTATTGTTCTGTGGTAATAAATGATCGCTCAGGCTCATAATCTGAGGATGTGAAATCAGAAATACCATTTAACAAGCGCTGGGGTCACTGTGGATCCCAGCCTACGTTTCAGACCACCTGTGAATATTTTATCAGGATCAGCGATACAGATTGTCATACTAGGTATACCTGGCAAAGGCACAAATCCCTGTGCTCAACCAAAAAGTACACGTTTTGCTTGCATTGGTAACGTTGCTATGGCTCTTATGAGGGTCACCACAACAGATGCTCTTAATAAAAGCCACTTTCTGAAATTTCATCTTAACATATCCAAGAATGGGCCTTTAAACCTTGCTGAGAATCTTCCCACATTGCCCCCGCCACACACTCCGAAATGCGAAATGGTTACACACAGCCTATTGAGTTTCAATGTCTACGGACTGCTAGTAAACAGGGACTGATTTCTGTCCATGGATACATGTTTGATTCCCGCTGGCTTCATACCACAGCCAAGATGTATGCTATGCATGTGATAAGCCTCTCATTTTACTCGCATGCATGCCATGCCATAGAACACTGTAGCCCCAATATATTCTCTCTCACACCCTGAACAATGTTCCTGTGTGTTTGACGACACATGGTGCTGCAAAGCGAGAAATCTGTACACCTTTGATGAGCTCAGAAGTTTCAAAAGAAGCAGGCAAATCATGTTTCTGTCATTTCTCACTTTTCATACTTAACAGGTGCTTATTCTCTTTTGAAACTTAGGTTACTCGTTTGGGGGAAAATGGATAATGTGTTCCTTTGCATAACATGAAAAACAGGCTGCAGCTGTCGCATGTTGCTCAATATCTAATATCCACAGTAGCAATTAAACGTTTTCCCCTCCACCTAGGATAAGAGAATAGGAAAATGGGGGAAGGACTGCAACTTCAACTCCAGAGAGAGTATTTTTCACCTACCCAATCGTTCTCAAAGGCATTTTATCAAGGACATCCATATATATCTCTGTGGTTTGTGTGTAGCTTTAAAATGCTCAGTGAAATTACAGCAATTTTCACACATTCGGCACCTGGCATTTAGATTTTTATCCTGCCTCCTCCCCCCCCCCCAAAAAAAAGTTTGAGTAACATTGTAGGAACAAAAGAAGATAAAACGTTGCACTAAAAACACACACTATCGCATGGTACACTATTGGTTTGACCAGTGAGAGAGAAGCCATGTACAGAGGGGGCAAAAACTACAGGGGGAGGGGGGTTCAAGGCCCCCTGGATTTCCTGGTGGGGGCAATGCCCCCTCCAGGCTGTCAGGCCCTCCAGGATTTCCCAGCAAGGGCAATGTCCCTAACCCCGGGGCAGCCAGGTAGCATCATGATGCTGCTTAGGTCTATCAGGCTCTCAAGTTCAGTCCGTCTTGTTTGTCTTTGTAGCAACTCAAGTTCCTAGGAGGCACAGGGCTGGTTTTGTTTGTTGGCTTCTGTAAGGAAAAGAGAGGCAGGGGACCTTCAGTGGATAAGAGGAGCAGGGAACCTTCAGTGGAGAGCCACCGTGGTGTAGTGGTTAAGAGTGGTGGTTTGGAGCAGTGGACTCTGACCTGGAGAACCAGGTTTGATTCCCCACTCCTCCACATGATCGGTGGAGGCTAATCTGGTGAACTGGATTTGTTTCCCCACTCCTATGCATGAAGCCAGCTGGGTGACCTTGGGCAAGTCACAGTTCTCTTAGAGCTCTCTCAGCCCCACCCACCTCACATGGTATGGTGTCTGTTGTGGAAGAGGGGAAGGGAAGGTGATTGTAAGCCAGTTTGAGTCTCCCTTAAGTGGTAGAGAAAGTCAGCATATAAAAACCAACTCTTCTTCTTCTTCTACTATCTGTGAAGAAACAACAGAGAAGAGAGAAAGAGCACGGAAGGCAGAAGGGAAAGATCAATCCATCTAGCAATCAGGAGGTCTGAGTGGTTGGACTGAAGAAAGTATTTCCTGTAGCCTGCAACACAAATTCTAATATAAGTACAGCTAGATTTGAGTCCAGTAGCACCTTAGAGAACAACAAGATTTTGGGGGATAATCTTTCAAAAGACAAAGATTCCTTCATTGGTATCTGACAAAGGAAGCATCAACTCTCAAAATCTTATACCCCAAAAATCTTGTTGGTCTCCAAGATGCTACTGGATTCAAATCTAGCTGACCTACTGCAGGCTAAAAATGGTTACCTTCTGCAACTATCTGATGAAAGCAATGGATCATGAGAATTATAGTTTGCCTTCACAGATGGGATACTAGTAATTGCATTATTACCGTGTCCTGGTGGCCCAACCTAAGAGAAATAAATTGTCACATCTCTATTTTATCTTCAGTTATGGGTGTGGGGAAGTGTTAACAAGGAACCCCTTCCTACCTAGATGTGCGCTGTCTTCCCTTATTCCATCCTGGCTAAATTTGCCTTGGCAGTCATGTTAAGAGAAAGCAATGCCTTGCTTTGGAGAAGGTGAGGTCAAGGCTCTCCTCAGGCTATGCTAATGAGTGGCCAGAACCATGGGCGGGAGACTGATTCACTCATGGGACATGGAACACTCAGGGCCAGCGTGGTATAGTGGTTGAGTGGTGGTTTGGAGAAGTGGACTCTAATCTGGAGAAGCGGGTTTGATTCCCCACTCCTCCACATGAGCGGTGGACATTAATCTGGTGAACTGGGTTGGTTCCTCACTCTTACACACATAAAGCTAGCTGGGTGACCTTGAGCTAGTCACAGCTCTCTCAGCCCCACCAACTTCACAGGGTGTTTGTGGTGGGGAGAAGGGAAGGTGATTGTAAGGCGGTTTGAAGTATTTCCTTTAATACACAAATGGAATGTTTACTCAAATTGTCTCAGTGAAGGAGTTCATGGCATCTTTCCTCTCCTCTTACAGAGCCCTCTTTCTTTGACTAAGATTCAGACAATTACAAATGGGGGGGGGATTATATTTTTAAAACTACGTTGTTATTTGTTGATGACATATGGAATCATAGAATCATAGTTGGAAGGGACCACCAGGGTCATCTAGTCCAACCCCCTGCACAATGCAGGAAATTCATAACTACCTCCCCCACACACACCCAGTGACCAGAAGATGGCCAAGATGCCTTCCCTCTCATCATCTGCCTAAGGTCACAGAATGCTGACAGATGGCCATCTAACCTCTTCTTAAAAACCTCCAGGGAAGGAGAGCTTACCACCTCCCGAGGAAGCCTGTTCCACGGAGGAACCGCTCTGTTAGAAAATTCTTCCTAATGTCTAGACGGAAACCCTTTTGATTTAATTTCAACCCGTTGGTTCTGGTCCAACCTTCTTAGGCAGCAGAAAACAACTCGGCACCATCCTCTATATGACAAGCCCTCAAGTACTTGAAGGTAGTTATTATATCCCCTCTCAGTCTTCCCCATGCCCTCTCCCAGGAAATTGAGAAGACTATGCCCCGATATGTGGGTGAACCATTTGGCCTCATTATATGCACAAGTGCCTGCTAAAATGAGGGAGGTGTGGTGATGGCTGCCAACTTGGAAGGCTTTAAGAGGGGAGTGGACATATTCATGGAGGAAAGGGGTATTCATGGCTATTAGTTAAAATGGATACTAGTCATTTTGAATACCTATTATCTCTAGTATCAGAGGAGCCTGCCTATTATCTTGGGTGCTGTGAAACACAGGCAGGATGGTGCTGCTGCAGTCGTCTTGTTTGGGGGCTTCCTAGAGGCACCTGGTTGACCACTGTGTGAACAGACTGCTGGACTTGATGGGCCTTGGTCTGATCCAGCAGGGCCTTTCTTATGTTCTTATGAGATGGGAGCAGACAGAATCTCCTATATCTGCAGCAACCTGGGCTGCTCACTCTATCCCAGTCCAGAGATCTTCATGGGCATCAGCAGGCTGAGTCCTACTGGGACTGCTCCTCACAAGCTCCTCCCCCAGCTACTGGGAGAAATCAATGCAACGTTGTACCACTTTTCACTAATTTCATTGGGCAGGAGTTTTTATGTATACTGATACATTCAGAGGTCAAAAACAAAAATCACTCCAGTCTGGTTTTAAGCATGGTCTCTAAAGATGCACACTGAACATCCCATCATGTGACCTGAACAAATTGTAACTATCCTATGGTATTCAAGGGGAAAGATGAAAATGCTGGAAAAGGTAGGGGGAACAGACAACATTTGTCCTACTAGTCTCACAGAAATACAGATGAATACATGAATGGAATAGAATGCCAGTCTTATGAAAAATGATTCCAAGCAACTTTTTGTAGTGAAGGAGTTATAAACTTGTTAAATGAGCCAGTAGTCAATATAGACTATCTCCAGGGAACAGGTCTCTTAACTCTTTTCCGGTGCTGTACATCTTAAAATCTAAAGTAGAATAAACTGTCTGCAACATACCAAATTAAGAACTTCAGTCTTATGCTCTCAAGACCCTGCAAAGGGCAACAAAAGAACAGGATGTGAAGACAGGCTCAGAGAACACTAGAAGCTAGGGAAGTTGTGTAGGTGTGTTCACAATCCTACTACCCATCTGTCATAAATCTTACTTGTTACCATACATCACCCACTGGCAGAGGACTGTCTGCTGGAGGAATAACACTACTTCTGAAATGTTTTGTAATACATTAAAGCCTCTTTATTGTGCATTTTTTTCCCATTGAGACAACAGCTCCCTCCCCCCGCCATGTATGCTTTGACTGTATGTGGGAAAGAAAGAAAGAAAGAAAGAAAGAAAGAAAGAAAGAAAGAAAGAAAGAAAGAAAGAAAGAAAGAAAGAAAGAAAGAAAGAAAGAAAGAAAGAAAGAAAGAAAGAAAGAAAGAAAGAAAGAAAGAAAGAAAGAAAGAAAGAAAGAAAGAAAGACATATTAAAAATGCTTGACTATCAATAAGCCCATAGCAAATGCATGGAGACTGGCGAGTTCTTGTATCAGCAAAAGGTAAATATTCTTAGTGTTCGAACAATATATGGACTTTTCCTTTCTGTCCACTTATATTTTATTAGGTATGTTAAAGTCTGAGTTTACAATTAACTGAACAGACAGTGTACAAAAGGCTTTTAGAACTATACCATATGGTCTAGGGAAAGGAACAATCTGGATGATCCACGTCTCAATCTGCAGCCTTGTCCACCTCTATAACACATTATACTGATGTAAGAAAATATTAAGAAAAATTATTTTATTTTTACAGTCTCTCTCTCGCCATATCACTAGGCAACATGTTTTTTCCAGAAAGAGATGGTTGTTAAATACATATATAAATATAAGAAAATCCTACATTGCTTTTTGAAAAACAACAAACCCATTATAGCAAAATGCAGAGAGAGAGAAAGAGAGAGAGGAGAATATAGTGGTATAAATGTGACTGGTTGGATTGCACATGTCCATTCCAACAACAAAAGCACTTTCCTTTCTGGAACAAGGAGCCTTCCCTTGGCAAAGAGATTTTGGAGTCAAAGGAAGGACCCTTGAGCCAGAGAAAGCCACCAGTGTTCGCAGAACAGATCTACGGGATCCCATGCACCAAATGTTCGTTTTAAGGTATCTTTCTGCTGGCAGCCTAAATAAACCTGACTACCCCAAGCTCATCAGAGCCTGGAAGCTAAGCTAAGGTCAGACAGTTAGTACTTGGACGGGAGACCACCAAGAAAAGCCAGGGTTGGTGTCTTGAAAACCCCATGAGGGGTTGCCAGAAGTCAGCTACTACTCGATGGCACTTTATTATTATTGCTACCTTTCAGCTGTACTTAATATATGTAATATATGCTCTCCTTTGTAACCATGTGTCTCCTTAAAATTTTGTGTGCATTGTACGCAGCACATCTTAGAAGCTCTTTTAGTATAATTGATTCAACTTGGCTTTGTAATACACTATTGGGATCAGAGATTTGAGATATTGATATGTACATGCTATTTGAATAAGATCATCATTGTAATGTCAACCTTGCAATACCTTGCAATAAGATCATCATTGTTATATCAACCTTGCAATACCTTGTTTATAATTTTTTGGTCATCCTATATTAATTTGGGTACAGTACTTAATATACCGTATGAGCATTTGTACAACTGATAGGTGTCAAACAACCAAAACAACTCTCACATTACTAACTGTAACTTTAAAAGCTGTTACGATTTCTGAGCTAAAGAAATGTCTACCATTATAACATAAGTGGATACTTCATACTGTAGGTATTTCTGCAGTGTTCCAACACAACTTTGAGTACCTCTGCATACATGCTGGTCATTTAATTCTCATCTCAACATAGAAGAGTTGTCACAGAAATGAATTATGCAAGCACCTACATAAAGAAACATGTGAGGAGTGTAACATTTCCCAAAGGGATCTATGTATACAGGATTGCATCAAGTGAATTGTAAATGGAATGCCTTCACTGAAAGAATATCTCCTTCTTCTTCTGTCCTATATGTCTTACTCCTCAAAAGATGGTCCAGCAGGGATCAGGACCCCTGGGAACCAAGACAGAGGTGACACAGGAGGCAATAGCTCCAAGTCAGAAGGAACCATTCTCTTATTAGTTAAAATATTTACACCCCATCTTTCCCTCGTGGCTCAAGACAGTTTACAATGCCAGAATGCCAGGAATGAGGGCGGGCCATAAATATGAAGAATAAACAAATACATGAAAAAATGCATATTACAGTAAAACCCTCTTTATATTCCCCCCCCCACCAAAAAAATGCCTGCAGCTTAAAGGTAAAAGGTAAATGTCCAGGTCATTCCTGACCCATGGGGTGATGTCACATCCTGACGTTTCCTAGGCAGACTTGGTTTAAGGGTTGTTTGCCAGTGCCTTCCCCAGCCATCTTCCCTTTACCCCCAGCAAGCTGGGTACTCATTTTACTCGGAAGGATGGAAGGCTGAGTCAACCTTGAGCCGGCTACCTGAAACCAACTTCCGTCGGGATCGAACTCAGGTTGTGAGCAAAGTGTTGGACTGCATTACTGCAGCTTACCACAGGGCTCCTGCCTGCAGCTTAAACCCCATTAAAAGACCCCTGCAAATAAAATTGCCTTACAGCACCTCCTGTAAATTGCTAAAGATGGTGACTCTTGATCTCCTCAAGGAGCCCATTCCACAAAGTGGGGGCCACTATAGAAAAGGATCAGGCTCTAGCAGAACCCAAGCAGACCACCTTAAGCAGGAGAACACTAAAAGAGGGCAATGAGAAAAACATAGTTGGGGCATTTGGACATATGAGAAGAGACAGAGGAGAGGCTACTTTCCTCCCCATTTTAGCCTCCCAACCCACACAGCTATTAGAACATGTATTGGCCCACAACCTTGAGAATAAACTTTCCCCTGAATCCCCAGGGAGGACAAAGATGTGATTCAAATCAGCCCTGTGCTTTTTGTTCAGATGTTACCTGCACGGAAGGAACTGTGTTAGACTCCACATTCGTGTATTTATCAATCTGTATGATAGATGAGACTAAGGCGTCACTAAGAGGGAAAATAGTATCTATGGCCTATAACATAAAACAAGAAAAATGACAATCAGAGAAGTACAAAATGAATTGTGAAGCTGAGTCACATATGACATTTATGACACAAATATAATCCTTGTATCATCTAGATTTCACTTATACAGCAAAGAAACTTCATCACCATCTCATACTCTAAACCAAAGTTATAACATTATGTTTTAATTTAAAGCACAACTATTCTTCAGTTCAGAGACCAATGTGTTATTTCAGTGGTTCTAACTTTTTATGCTAAATTCTCAATACAGAGGATGGACCAAAAGAGACACATAAAGGGACTGACAGAAATGGGATGAAAAAAATTGCCCACTGTGGCCCAGGCTTTCTTGAACATATGAAAGCTGTCTTATACTAAATCAGGCCACAGGTTTTACCAAGATCAGGCTGACACCAGCTTTCCAGGATCTCAACTGGAGATCTTTCATATCACCTCCTACCTGCCCTTTTTAACTGAAGGTGCCGGCACTTGAACCTGGGACATTCTGCATGCCAAGCAGATGCTTTACCACTGGCCCAAGGCCCCTCCTCTTAGAATCATCCTTCCTACTGTAGCCCCTCACATCTTCCAGAAAGTTATAAAAACAGCAGCACATATAAAGAAGAATTTGAGCACATCCACTGAAATCCATGTATGTATTTCTGGGAGGAGCAGGGAGAGAATCAATGCGCTAGTGCATAAATATGGATCTAGTTTCGTTTCAGAATCTTGTTTTGTAAGTGTCGCCTTTGCTTGGTTATTGTTGCTCTCCAGTTTCACAAGTTTGCAGTATTTATTGAGCAATTTGTTTTTAAGCCAAAAAAAACCAACAATGCAAAGAGCTTGTAGAACTTCACAAACCTATTTACAAGGTACTCCGATGCATGATTACTCAGAAGTATGTCACCATTTTATTTAATGGGGCTTACTCTCAGGTGTTTTAGGATTGTAGTCATAATCTTGTGAGAGGAACTGGGACCTTACAACTAGGAAGCTGTGTTAGAATATTTCCGGTCCTAATATAGATCCCCAAAACACCTTACTGGTATTTTCTAGATATATTTGGGTTTTTGGATGGTATCTGAGGTTTCCCAGGATACTGGGAAATGGGTCCAAAATGGGTTCAAGGTGTTGGTTTTGTCCTTTAAGGCCCTACATGGCTTGGGACTGGGGTATCTGAAAGACCGTCTTTTCCCATATGTTCCTACCTGGGAAGTAAGATCTCTAAGAGAGGCCTTCCTGACTGTCCCACCAACCGCAGAAGCTCATCTGGTGGGCATACAAGAGAGGGCCTTTTTGGTGACAGCCCCACAATTATGGAATATCCTCCCCTGGAATCTGTGTCTGGCCCCCTCATTGTCAATCTCCAGGAGGCAGTTGAAGATATTTTTTTATTTAGGATTGCATCTGACCGATTTTGTTTTATTTATTGGCAGTCCTGTTTAGATTTTTTAAATTGTTATTTTTATGGGGTGTTATCATTGTTGTTTATATTGTTTTATTGTCTTTTTTTGCAATCGTTTTATTTCTGTTGTTAAGTCGCCTAGAGTTTCGCAAGAGAAAAGGCAGCTAAAAAGTGTTTCAAATAAATGCATACTGCTTGTCAGGGCCTGGGTCACAACTGCCAAGCACCAAGATCCAATTTGTATGAGATACTTTCCCCTGGCCTCAAACAGATGGGGGGGGGGAGATTTAAAGCTGCACCCCATTCCACCTCTTCTTCCCTAGCTCTACTGCCCTCTGATCTGGGAGCCGGACCTGGTTCATCTTCCTCAGCTTCTTCCTTCAAACTTTTTAAAGGCCTTAGCTATACCTGGGAGATGCCCACTATCTAGAAGCCTTATGGGACTGTGGCCACACCCATAAGATGCAAATAGCAGCCTGGTAGCAATCACTCCCTGGCAGCTTCCCTTTTCCACCCTAGGACTGGAGCCATCAGCCAGCCGACTGTCAGATGGCCAGCGGTCACTGACTGGCTGACTCTCAAAGGGCCAGTGGCCATTAAGCAGCTGGCTATCATGTTGCTTTTTAGAGTGTGCGTCCATGGCCCCACTAGGCCCAATGGATACTGGGTTTGGCACTGGAGGATGCTTAGGGTATTGTATTTCTCTGTCTAGATTCCATTACCTGGAAGGCTTCATCAGCGCCTGGGGCCAGCACATGGTCAAAGTGGCTGCCTCCCCCAGGCCTCAGATGAGCTCTGTCTTCCCTGAGCGTCCCAGCCCTCTTGGCTCTCAGCAGTTTTAATCCTTTTCTGTCTCTACCCACTGACCAGGTCAACCTGGGTCAAATAAGATTTTCCCAGAACCTCCAAAAACCTTCTTCCTGGAGCCCCTTCTAGCATTTTAAAACCTCCAAGTCTCTGATTGCTGCTTGGAGAAGGGGTGGGGGCTTGACCCACTTCTTTGTCTCCTGGCACCCCCATCTGCATTTCTAAGAAGGTGGCTCAAGGAATTATTTGCCATGCCTTCCACCTCCCTCCTTCCCAAGGGGAAAAAATGGTTCTTCTTCTCAAGGGAGAAGAAGCCCATTTCTTCACAGATGCCAAGGGGTCTGGGATCACCCCCACTACCTCCCAGCATTGTTACGGGGTGCCAAAGTGTTTTAATGGCTTGTGTTTTTAAGAGCTTGTGTTTTACACTGTATTTTTTAAACTGTAAGCTGCCTCAAGCAGGACTCTGAAGAGGCAGATTAGAAATATTCCGAAGAAATATAAATATTTGGAGATCTCGAATTTCAGCTGCAGATCTCTTCCTTTAGCTGAAGCAAAAGCCTAACCAAAAACAAAAAAACAAATCAGGTACCCACATGCAATGGGTAAACAATATCACTACAGACATTCTTGGCAGCAGGAACTTCACACGCCAGCTAGATGGAAACTACAGAGATCATATTAAATCACTGAAACTGGAAGATAAAACCAGGGAAAACATTTTGTTAATTCACTGTTATTAATTCTAGAGTAGAAGTCAGAACTTGAAATACTCTGATCAACTAATTTTACAGAGAGGAAAATCACTAGAGGTGTGATAAAGCATGCAAGTCTCTCCGGGCTAAGTGCCCTCATCAAAGCATCTTATAGGTACATTAAAAATTGAATGGGTATAAACAACGTCTACAAGCAGACTTTGAGAATTATATTCCACTGATCTCTGAATTTCATAAACATCAACACTTGGGAGAGTTTGCATGGGAATAAGGCAACTAATTATTGTCTATTGCTTTAGGGCACGCCTGGTGCTCTCTACAGGTATCTCTACTGCTGTTTTTTTCCTAATGTATTGCCTCTTGAAAGCTTTCACTGTAACGACTTGCTGATCTACTCCAAATCATTCCAAGTATACCAAAGCTACTTGATATTCAGAGGGAAAAGCACTATAAACTTCTGAAAAGATGCTGCCGAAAAAGAAGCAGCAGTTTGAGAGCACCGTGTGTGCGTTACTTTGCAAGTGAATAGTGAACAAAATTACTTCAATGAGTTGAATTAAATTTGTAGTATTCATCCTAAATACAGAGCGTGGCTTTTTAAATTGAAAAATGTTGCTATTTTGTAAACAGAGAAAAGCAGACCTCAGTTATAAAGCAACTTATTAGAACAGCCAACGATGGTCTTTGATTTTAGTTAGGCAATACTGACCTGACAGCTATCTTGCAGTCAGGGAATAATAATTTTTGCCCCACGATTGCCATTAGATACTGCAAAATTTTGTACTATAAAATTATGTAGTCCAGGATGCTGGATTCTGTGCCAAAATGCCAAAAACCGTATGTGGGGAAGCTAAGAATATACACTACTCCTACTAAAGATTCTGTTAAACAGGCAAATGTTCTGTAATCATTTCAAAGCTTTCCACTGAAACAGGTTTTTCATAAGGGAGTGGGGAGACAAACCCTCACTAAAGCATCAAACTTAAATCTCATCTGGACAAACTGAACAGACAGCCACGTTTTGATGACAATAGTCTCACCAAGAATCATAAATTTGGTTGCCCTTGATAGCCAATCCTTATTTGCGGCCATCAGTCATCCTGCCCTCTTTCAAGTCCTCTGGCACCCACAACAGACTTGGGAAAAGACTTGGTGCTGAACACTGAAAGAATTGAAAATACTGTTGAAGTGAGGAGAGTCAACAGAAGGGATGTTCACATGAAGGGGGAAGAGACAGCATCCATGACAAACCAATATGTGGTCCAATTCTGTAAATTGTACCAAAACCCCAAGATTTTCACATGACTAGAGATGTTGTTCGCTTGTTATACCCAACCCATTCCCTGCATCACCAAAAGATTCTGTGATAATCAACAGAACTATGAACAAGATATTCTGCCTTACATGACTCAAAGGGATGATAACAATGGCAAGTAAAAGATTATATATCCTTAAGGGTCTCTACTACATAAACCAACTGCTCCACTTTTACCACTGCATATCCAAATCTGACTTCTAAAATAGAAGGAAACTAGCCAATAATCTTTAAGACTGACATCAAATTTCAAGTCAGCCCCTTCATGATTTAAACCCCAGTGGGGGAGAGTGGTCATACCCTACAAATACAAACCAGAAATAATTCTTACACTGAAGCAATGTCCTGGCACCCATTCTGGATTGGAAAAACTAGAATCCTTTATGATTCATAAACTTACCTCATAACTATATTTCCTACTCAAAAGTGACCGCAGGGCAGTAATGTGCAACCTATCATACCTCGCAGGGTTAGTTGTTGTGAAAATAAAAATGGAGAAAGGGAGAGTGTTGTAAGCCATTTTGGGTCCCTGCTGGGGAGGAAGTGAGATATAAAGGAAGTAAACAACTGCAGCTTTATCTACAATAAAATTCAGTCAAATAATTCAGGTATTATTAAAAGTATTTTTTTTAGAAATGCAGGGGAACATAAATTCTACAGTTTCATGAAAGAACAAAAATGACAAGTTTATGTTTATAACATTATGTAAGGGGTGCAGAAAGGAACATTGTTTACTCACCAAGAAGGTCCTTTCTGCTCTGAAGTAGAAGGGCATCTTGATCTTTGGGTGTTTCTTGCCCATTGCTAGGGGTAGGGAGGACTAAACTAACAACTTCCTGTCTCCTGGAGAGGAACACCTCCCCTTCCAGTTATTCTACAGCAAGCTCAAGAGACGGGGAAAGGCACTCACAAACAAGGAGTACAAACAACAATAAACTGAACGATAAACTTAGAACCATTCTATATGTATTGCTACAATATTATTAGGCCGATTGAATCTGTAGGCCAGTTTGGTGTGCTTCAGTCCACCCTTGTAAGATGATGTTGCCATCTCCGGGTGGGCAAGATGCCCTTCTGCTTCAGAGCGGAAAGGACCTTCTCGGTGAGTAAACAATGTATCTTTCCCACTCTGAAGGAAGGGCATCTTGATCTTTGGGACCTCCAACAGCAATGAAATAACGGGTGGGAACTCAGTTCTCATCATCTTCCACCACGTGCTGTAAAATACATCTGCCGAACGTTGCTTCGGCAGATGCCATAGTATTGATTTGATAATGTCTAATGAAGGTAGTCACGTTGGACCAAGTAACCGCTTTACAGATCTCTTCAGTCGAGGCTTGTTTGAAAAATGCGGCCGACGTGGCTGCGCTTCGCAGTGAATGGGTTGTGATCCCATTCGGAACTTGGAGACCACTGGCTAGGTAGGCTTCTCTGATGCATTGTCTAATGTATGTGCTGATAGACTGTTGGGACACGCAAAGTCCCTTGTTGGGTGCAGAATTGGAGATAAGCATAAATTCCGTTCTCCTAATGGATTCAGTTCTAGATATATAAATATGAATAGATCTACATAGGTCCAAGGTGTGCCAACTCCGCTCTCTGGGAGTAGAAGGATTAGGACAAAAGGAAGGGAGGTGAAGTTCCTGAGACTGATGAAACCGGGAACCCACTTTGGGGGTGAACGAGGGATCAGTACGTAGCTTTGTGAAAGAAACATAAGTCTTTGCGAATAGAGAGAGCACCCAATTCTGAAACCCTCCTGGCAGAGGTTATAGCAACTAAAAATAAGGTCTTCATCCTTACTAATCGTAAGGAAACGTCTCTCATAGGTTCGAAGGCATTTTTGGTTAGAGCAGAAAGTACAGTGTTCAGTCTCCAGGTAGGGAAGGGGTGAGTCACCGGAGGGGTAGATTGAGCTACTCCTTTAATAAAAGCCTTAACCTGAGGGTGCGATGACAGAGGAATCCCATCAATATCCGGACAGACTGAGGCAATAGCAGACACTTGCTTTCGTAAGGTTGCCGCTCTAAGGCCCTGCTGCGCACCGTTCTGGAAAAAGACCAGTAACTGAGGTAGCTTAGGAGAGATAGGGTTGATCGTCTTCCAGTGACACCACCTGGAGAAGGCTTTCCAGGTGTATTGATATATCCTTGTAGTAGAAGAGATAAATGATTTAAGCACTGTGGTCGTTTGATGAGCCGTTACAGCTTCCCACTGCAATTCTGCAGGATGGGGGAAACTGTTTCATATTTTTCCAACTATCTCTGCAGTTTTGTACATGTTTATTCAACTGATAAAGTTCCTTCTTTTTTTAAACCTAGTCTTTTCAACTTTTGATTGTATGCTACTGGAAGTGTCCTCTGAATTTGTTCCATGTGTACACTCCAGCAAGGACTAACATTTGGTCAAAGTCTTCTGCTTTCACTTTGGAAACATGTATGTGTATATGGCTTCAACACTCAGATCAGAAGCCATACACACAAACACATATATACATACCCACAAAACTCTACTTCCACTCAGGGAAAGCTAGGTGACAACCAGGTTCCACCTTGCCAGTTTCTCTGAAGCCAGAGTTCAACTTGGAAGTGTCTGTCAAAACTAAGAGGTTAACTATCACAAAGCTGGAATTAAAGCAATAAACAAGAGTGCATATACTAATAACAGAAAACAAATGACAAGAGCTATCCTCTGTTCATTCAGTCTTAATATGCAGTCATTATATTTTAACTGCTACTAATCGTAAATAAATAAATGTTGTAATTTTATTTATTTATTTATTTTTGGAGGCTCCAAATTCCTTAGTATGAGCAATACAAAGATAAGTAATAGCTGTACACAGACCAGTGTGATCTAATGAACACTAGAATCACAGAGTTGGAAGGGATCACTAGGGTCATCTAGTCCAACCCCCTGAACAATGCAGGAAATTCCCAACTACCTCCCCACACCCAGCATGCCCTATGAACTTTCAAGAAAAGAGATGGGTGTGGAATTTGTGCCCCCTACTCCATGCCCAGAAGATGGCCACTGTAGCGGGTTAGGCTGTGGCACGCAGTCCACACCCATCCCTTTCCTCGAAGGTTCATAGGGAAGCTTTGAACATGGCACAGACTTACCCCACAGAACTCCCAGAACATTTATTCATTATGTTTTTACCACATTTTTTTTCTAAGATGCTGAGAGAAACATTTCAACCTCAAACAACCCATGAGGCAGGAAACCTACCATGGTTTCCTGCAACCTTCAAGGTTGAGTCAGGATTTAAGCTTGGATTTTCCATCTCCAAGTTCAACACTCTAGCCCAGTGGTTCACCTTGGAACTCAAGCATTAATGAGTTCAGCAATGTAATACACCAAACAGACAAAAAAAAACCCAATAAAATTATAAATAACAATGCTAACTCATTATAAGAAATTAATTAAGGCACAGGCAGCAAGGAAGGAGAAGGAGTTGAGGTTGCAATGATTTCCTGTTAAGAAATGAACTGCTGGATTTTGAGAGGGGAGAAATAGCTGAAGAGTTCACTGATTTTATTTTGCTAATAAATTAATTGGGGAGAAAAAGCTGGGGTGTATAGTGTTTTTATATTGGCAATAAATTAATTGTCGGATATTAAGACGGGAACATGCAGCAGTTGTGTGCAATGGTTTTTATTTTGGTAATTAAGTTAATTGCTGGATACTTTTTGGTTTTAAAAAAAGACCAAGAGTGTGCACTAGGTTTTTGTTGTTAATACCATTGCTTACTCATTTGAACTACTCTGAATAGAACGGGGCTTTTTAGTGCATGTGTATTAGAAGAACTGCAACGTGGAAACAAATGAACAAATGAAATGAGCATGTAGTATCATATTTGAAATGGGGGGGGGAGATATGGGAACCCCCATAATTGATTAAGACAGAAGTGAGAAAAACGCCACCACATTTTGAAACTGTAGGAAAAACCTACAAGTAAACTGTGTTGTTATAAGTTTTGTGATTTAGACAGTATTTCACTATTATCTTCTTTCACTGATGATTACAGGACTTTTGTTATGACTTCCTGAAAATGCACCTTCAATACTAGCGCCGAGAAACATAAGTGGGCTCCAGTCTACTGATTCCTAGCTGATTTAAGAGATAAAACAGCAATTTAGCCAGTCATAACACCAGGGCTCTTCTCATCCACATGGATCCTGTATCCATGCACAACAAGGCATAAACCTACTTGCTTTCTGATCGGTCCAGATTACTGTGAGCCAAAACAATGTAGCTTTTTCCCAAAGCCACTCAGCATTGTCAAAAATGCCTGCCATTGTTGACTACTTGTTCAGCACTCCGTGTGAAAATAGCCATTTAAATAAGGAAGTGAACAGAACTGGCTACATGATGAGGCCGCTAAGAGCAAACAGAAGTGAAGACACTATAAATGATTGCGAACCTTGATTTCAGTTTAAAAGGTAAAGGTCCCCTGTGCAAGCACCGTGTCAGTCCTGACCCATGGGGTGACGTCACATCCTGACGTTTCCTAGGCAGACTTTGTTTACGGGGTGGTTTGTGTGTGCTGTCCCCAGTCATCTTCCCTTTACCCCCAGCAAGCTGCATCCTCGTTTTACCGACCTCGGAAGGATGGAAGGCTGAGTCAACCTTGAGCCGGCTACCTGAAACCGACTTCCGCCGGGATCGAACTCAGGTCGTGAGCAGAGCTTGGACTGCAGTACTGCAGCTTACCACTCTGCGCCACGGGGCTCTTTGATTTCAGTTACCTCACATGATATTATTACATAGGCAAGACTGCAAGATTGGCTGTCCCAGCATTCTGCTCACTACATGATCTCTGATTGCAAGAATTTATCTATGTGACTAATAAAGGAAGGAGGAAGCTGTATCAGGCAGTTCAAAAGGAACCAATGAAGAAACAACCAGTGGAAATAATGCCCCCCTGGAAGATTTTTTTTAATGTTAGTATTTGCATAGTTCAAGGATTTTAGGGCAAACTTTTGTTTTTCAGGAAATAAATGATGCAATACTACCAAAAATGCTAGAATTGCCACAGATAGAAGAAGAGAAGAATATTCACAGCATCTCTCTAGCCTGTATTTTAACTTTTTGAGCCTATAGAACCATAAGAATGTATCTAACACCAATACAACAGAGCAAATCTGACTTCAGATTCATTCTAGACCTCTTGTCTCATAAAAACTCATAAAAGTTCTGCTGGCTGTTTATCCCACTCGGTGCATAGTTTACAAAAATATAAAAAAGCAAAACAAAATACTAATTGTCAATGATTAAAACTACGGTACTAAGTCAATTATTAGATTGAATCAATCACTAGGTTCTTTACCAGGTAAAGTGCTCCGAATTAATCTGGCAGCAGATTTTTACTAATTTTTAAAATTATTTTAATTCAACACCTTCCTTACGAAAGCTATAGATGGTAGGCACTGCTTAAGAAGAGGCATTTTCCCGTTCCCTTACCCGTGGAGAAATATGATGGTGTTCCATCAGGACTATATAGGCTGCACTTTTAAAAAGTCGTTTTGTTCTTCAGAACTGTTTAGAGATATGCAAATACATTCTAATTAATCAAAAGTCATATGACTAATTGATTAGGACTTCTTTGAGTGACAGAGCCATGTTTTTCTTTGTTTTTAATTTTCAGCACCATTTTTACCCACATGGGTACAGCACCGTCATACAGAGGTATCCCCACAGGGCAGTTTCCTCCTACTCTACTCAAGGCACAAAGTAGGCACCATGTAAGGTCATTACAGAGAATGGAAGGCCTGCGCAAACTCTCATATTTCTAGCCAGACTTTTTGGCCTTGGCCCCGACCTGGTGTAACTCCCACCCTAGTAACATCAGGGCCCTGCGGGATCTTAAGGGGTTCCGTGGGGCCTGCAAGAAGCATTCAGATCAACATGGGGTCTTCCAGTACAGTGGTCATCCTCTAATACAGTTAAACCCGGCAGAAGCAATTAGAGTCATAGGCAACTGAGCTTCCATAGTATGACTGTTGACTGCACTCTTGGTTTTAACTATAGATAGCACACATGCTTCTGAGACATGATCATAGCTTTACCTAGATGAAAAATGTTGCATTTGGGCTGAGGCAATCTGGGGAAAAAAAAGATATGAACTTTTTTTAAGGCAAAAGAGGTAACTCATGTTACAAGTCATCAGTTTTCTTCATTTATAACATCTGACACAACATTCAAATTTTCTCAGGCTGTCATTACAAAACTTCAGAATAGAAAGTGCATTTTCATTAAAGGCGTAAAATAATGTAGTGCTTTGCTTTACTTCATACACAGTTAAGAAGCTTGTCGGGAAATAAAAGAGACAAAAATAGATTAACTTACTTTATGATTACTTCTGCACCTTTCTTCTGCACCCCGTGTTCTATGAAAATATATACAGAAACAGTTATTTTTTTCACTAATGCTGACGTAGTCATATAGAAACTGGATGCTGAATAATTACATAGAAAGTGAAAGCTTCCATTGCGTCCAAGTCTCCAGAAGATACAACGTGAATTTCTCAACATGTTTATAACCAAAATACAGTTGATGGTTTTAACATACCAGAGTTTCAAAAGCAGTAAATGCATAGCTACATGATAATCCATTCTAAAATTATCAAAATGCCACAAGCCATACTTTGTCTGCAGCACATTACAGAAACTCAACACAACAGCTGCTATCCTAAGACTGCTATGCATGAATCCCTATGAAACAAATGGGACTCCTACACACTTAACTACGTGCAGGATTCCAGTGAATGTGACTAGCTCAACTCTATTACCAAAAGGTAATCCTTTGAAAAATGTATTGTTAGAAACCTCACAATAATTCTCCTTCCAGAGAGTGTGCAAGGGTTTTTAGTTTTTATAATGAATCTATCCGGTATCAAACACAAAAGGAGACCCTAATTGCCAGCTTTATCATAATTGATGTGTACCAGTTGCTCGCACAAGCACACTCTACATATAACATTATTTATACTGGGCTTCCCTGTGCACCTACACCCCAAAATGTTGCTGCAGTTGCTTTACGCAAACTTGCTAAGCAACCAAGAATAATTCATTTGCAGATGTTAGCAATTCTGAATCTACCACTTCAAACTTCCTCGACTGTTAAGCTCGATAACAGGAAAAAAGGGAAGGCTTTTACAGCATTCAGCAATGAATTAAACGTTTCTGTATGTCCACTTTCCTAACGAACCAGAGCTTCTCTCATTCCCAACTATCTGCTGGATTCATCCTTAACTTGATCTTCCTATTGATCAACACTGTAAAATACTGAGGTTGGTCAAGGAAAAAAAGACCTGGTGGCTTCATTTCTTCATGTCTTCTGTTAATATTGCAGAACATCCTAGCTTCTGTGTTCCAGACAGAGTTGCCAGCTCCAGGTTGAGAAATACCTGGAGATTTGGGGGAGGGGATCCTGGGGAAGGTGGGGTTTGGGGAGAGGAGACACTTCAATAGGGTATAATACTATGGGGTCCACCTTCCAAAGCAGCCATTTCTTCCAAGGGAACTGATCCCTGTCACCTGGAGATCAGCTGTAATAGTGGGAGATCTCCAGCCACCACCTGGAGGTTAGCAACCCTAGTTCCAGAGCGCCATGGAGTATGCACAGTATTCCCACACAAACAGGATTCCTCATTCACTTTGGTAAAGCAGCTTTACATGTGCCAACGAATGGGCTACCCGCTCCACTGAAGTTCTTGAAACACTCAGGAGTTACAGTAAACATGAGTTACCCATATGTGCAAGGAACTGCTAGTTCAGAAAAAAAGAACTTATATTATTTTGTTTTGCTTTGAGTAATCAGAAGTGGCTTGCTGAAGCAAGGAAGGAGGTTAGGGATACTCAAAAGTAGTATACCGCCATATTATATATAAAGGTAAAGGTCCCCTGTGCAAGCACCGGGTCATTCCTGACCCATGGTGTGACGTCACATCCCGCCGTTTACGAGGCAGATTTTGTTTAAGGGGTGGTTTGCCACTGCCTTCCCCAGTCATCTTCTCTTTACCCCCAGCAAACTGGGTACTCATTTTACCGACCTCGGAAGGATGAGAGGCTAAGTCAACCTTGAGCCGGCTACCCGAAACCGACTTCTGCTGGGATCGAACTCGGGTCGTGAGCAGAGCTTGGACAGCAGTACTGCAGCTTACCCCTCCGCGCCACGTACTTTATGTTATTTTAATGTCTTGTACGATAGATTGTGATGGCCTTTGGCCACAAACAATAAACTTTATTATATCATATTATACATGCAAATTTAAAAATGTGTGTATTCTAAATGAACAGATATAGACTTGGATCCCACAGTGCCATTCAGTCGCCACAGAAACAGCTCCTTCCAAGAACACAGTTTCAGGTGGGCAGCCATGTTAGAAAGCAGTAGTAAGAACAAAATGTGAGTCCAGTAGCACCTTTGAGACCAACAACATTTTCTAGTGTTTTCTGACAAAGTGAGCTTTGACTCATGAAACCACTGTGAATTATCTTCATGAAACCTTGTGTGGGTAAAGTGCCGTCAAGTCGCAGCCGACTTATGGCGACCCCTTTGGGGGGTTTTTCTTGGCAAGAGACTAACAGAGGTGG
This sequence comes from Euleptes europaea, assembly GCF_029931775.1. NCBI lineage: Eukaryota > Metazoa > Chordata > Lepidosauria > Squamata > Sphaerodactylidae > Euleptes > Euleptes europaea. The sequence continues at coordinate 24,299,567 of NC_079326.1, forward strand.
TTTGCCGGTGCCTTCCTCTGCACAGCAACCCTGGTATTCCTTGGTGGTCTCCCATCCAAATACTAACCAGGGCTGACCCTGCTTAGCTTCTGAGATCTGACAAGATCAGGCTAGCCTGGGCCATCCAGGTCAGGGCCATGAAACCTTACACCCTGGAAAATTTTGTTGGTCTCTAAAGTGCTACTGGACTCAAATTGAGTTCACTTTCCAAGAAATGGCTCTTCCATCTGCAGTGGGGAGGCAATTTTTTCTTTCATCTACTGTAGGCAGTTTTTCCCCATGAACTTTTCAGGTCCACTGACCCACGGGCTCATAATTGTAGGGGGCTCAGAGGCACTGGAGGGGGAGTTACGATGAAGTTGCCCTTCCCTGGCATGGCTCCCACTCGTGCTATTTAGGTTCCAAGCCATGGCAATTGCCTACATTTACGAACTATTTACCAAAATGTAAAATTTCCTTCAGAAATTGCTCAATGAAATTCAAACTTATGAAATGTCAAGAAAGCCCCAGGACATCTCAAGAAAAGCACCATCATATGCTGTACAGCTGTTCTATTTAGAAACGGGGAAACCCAAGATTGCACCTCTTGGAGGATTTCAAAAAAGGCAAAAAAAAAAAAAAAACCTCTAGCAAAGCTTTCCCCACAATTCAGTTAAAACTGATATGTGGCATGACATTTGATTCATGAGCTTTCAACATACGCCTGACAGGCGGACAGTAAACGGTTTCTCTCTAGAGATGATGCAAAATGCAGGTATGAAGATGGAAATACCAACCTGTGTTCTAGTTTCAATCTTGAAAATACTTTAGAAGCTGCAACCACATGTTTCAAGATGATTCATAAATGCCCTACCTTGGACACTTCAATGCTATGCTCGATTCTGCTTGCACAAAGGCAAGAATGTTAAAGTTTCCAAAAGGCAATTCATGCACAATTTTAAATCAGTACATTTTCGTCATTTAAGTAAGGCATACGACAGAGCAGAGAAGCAAGACTATTGAAGCAGACTGTAGTTTGCATTTAAAGCATTTAAGGCATTAAAGCTCAGCACCTCTTAGCCACAAGTAGTTAGGAGGTCAGGTGCAACAGTTAAAGGTTCAGACTAGTACTGAGGAGACCTGGGTTCAAATCCTTACTCAGCCACAAAGTTCAATGAGTGGCCTTGTATCAATCACTTCCCTCAGTTTTGTGAGGGTAAAATGGTAGGCATCTATACCATCGCAAGCTCCTTGGAGGTAGGGCAGGATAAAAATGTAACAAAGAAGTGTGATTTTTAGAATACATGTCATGTATTTGAAAAAATACCAGGAAAGCAGCATAGTGTAGCATGACTTCATCAGGCCTTGGAAGCTAAGCAGGGTCAATACTTGGATGGGAGACCACCAAGGACAACTCTGTAGAGGAAGGCAATGGGGAATTGCCTCTGCTTCTCACTTGCCTTGAAAACCCCTTGCTGGGGTTGCCGTAAGTCAGTTGGTACGTATCAAAAAAATGCCACTGATGCCACTTTACAACTACCAGAGGTAGGTAGGAGTAAGCTTTAAATACCTTCCCGTTGTTGTTTTAAATATGCATACCAAATACATAAGGGAACACAAGGAGGAGAAAACATTAACTGGTGACTTTGTTGTTTTAGCACACAGATATCAACAAAACAGCACAGAAAGCATGAAATAGCCTTCACCAGATTCATGCTAAGCACTTATACTGTATAGCAGCATGCAAGTTCAGCGCATTTGCTCCTTACAATGATAAAACAATAAGCAATTTTATGCATCTGGACAGTATTTAAACCAGTCAATAACACAACCGGTGCTAAAGCAGGTGAATGTCAAGCTTACTTACTTTGCAGTTTCTCATTGGTATGAAAAAGGAGCAAAGGGCTTTTTTATTTGTTATGGTTAAGCTGAAGACCTTTGGTCAAAGGAGCTAGTAAATAAATGGAACGGAGGGCTTTTTTATCTTTAAAAAACTGTTCTGAATCTATTTCACAGAGAAATGACAGTAGCTGGCTCTTTTGGGCCATAGTTCCATTTTTTCTTTTGACCTCTCCATACCAAAGCTTACTTGTAGCTGGTGAAAGGTTTACTCAGCCACAATTAAGCATGGCTCTTTGCCACAGCAAAGAATGTGGTAGCAGAATCTACTGAGCAGCATATATACCGGTACTAGCTTTAGGCATTATCCAGAATATAGGTGTGTGTCTTTGTATATAACATATGCACTTTACATCTTAAATTCTATAAGTTATCTAAAAACATTCTTTAGAAAAGCCACTAAATTTCAATAAGTCTTGGGGGCAGTAAAATGCTATCTACTAATTTCAAAATTAGTACCACGGATACCGTGGATGGCCAAAAAAACAAATCAGTGGGTTATAGATCAAATCACGCCTGAACTGACCCTAGAAGCTAAAATGACTAAACTGAGGCTATCGTATTTTGGTCACATCATGAGATGACAAGAGTCACTGGAAAAGACGGTCATGCTAGGAAAAGTTGAGGGCAGCAGGAAAAGAGGAAGACCCAACAAGAGATTGATGGACTCAATAAAGGAAGCCACAGCCCTCAATTTGCAAGATCTGAGCAAGGCTGTCAAAGATAGGACATTTTGGAGGACTTTCATTCACAGGGTTGCCATGAGTCGGAGGCAACTTGATGGCACTTTACACACACACAATTTCACAATACAAAGACCTCATTTCAGTGCTCCTCACGCGCAGTTGTACATGGGGATCTCCATCACAAGAAAGCAACTCTGGAAAACAATCCATTCTCATGTCCCTTAAAACAAGGGAGAGACCTCCTCTCAGAGGAGACGAATGGCCTTTGGTTTAACAAGGAATGTCATGCACACCCAACCCCAAGGTACTGGGGTAAAGTGTCTTCGATGTCTTCCCTTCCCCTCCCCAAAAGAACATCTCTTATATACTGAGGAGAAAGGCTTAATCTTCAGCCTAACAAAGATTATTATTGAAAAATAACAATCTTCATGTATCAATTACAAACTTCTGCATTACTGACAAAAGTAAAATTTTCATGGGCTGCTTCAAAAGCACAAATCCACAACGCCAAACCACAATAATTTCAATATGTTTTCTCAACCTGGTTACCGTAATGCCATCATACAGGCAAACCACAAACACCTGACTTTCCTCTCTAGTTTCTCTCCCAAGACGTTATGGTCACCCATCTACCCACACCCGGTACTGCTTCATTAAGCAGTAAATTTAAAAAAAAATCAGATTAGTCATGAAAAAATGTTAAAAGGGAAGTACTACCTCTTTAAACTTCTCTTATACTTCATTTCTGAACTTTTAAAAAATGGAGCAGTTCAAAAATACCACCTTAGGAATGCAGCTCATAAAAGAAAATATCAGGTTATGTTCAGAATATGTATACATATTCCAAACAAAACTATTATATGAACATTACTAACTTCTAATACACAGGGCCAATGTTAATTTTAAAAGGTAAAGGTCCCCTGTGCAAGCACCGTGTCAGTCCTGACCCATGGGGTTACGTCACATCCCGACGTTTACTAGGCAGACTTTGTTTACGGGGTGGTTTGCCAGTGCCTTCCCCAGTCATCTTCCCTTTACCCCCAGCAAGCTGGGTACTCATTTTACCAACCTCAGAAGGATGGAAGGCTGAGTCAACCTTGAGCCAGCTACTTGAAACCAACTTCCGTTGGGATCGAACTCAGGTTGTGAGCAGAGCTTGGACTGCAGTACTGCAGCTTACCACTCTGCGCCACGGGGCTCTTATATTATTGTCCAATAACCAGGAATAAAATTTTCATCATTCAATATAAGAGCTGTTTTGTGTGTGTTTTTAATCCACTGGTAATTTACTGATCCCTACTCATTTCCAAAGCCCAGAAACCTATGAATTGCTCAGGAAAGTGACACTGCCCATTAAAGTTTGTGATTTTCAAATACAGCGCAGTTCCAAACGTGAGCCTTTGGCTCAAAAGCAGAAGCAAAAATAACAATCAAGAATGCAGGAGCAAACGTCTTTTGCCAAAAAACTGCTGCAAAATCCACCAGCTAACACACTATTCAACCATACTGGTGATTACCTTTCAGCAATCCCAGAGTACCAATACTAAGAAAAGCAGTAATAACTGCAGTTAGAAGGGTACAGCCACTCACTCGAAATTACCTTGGTATGGATCCAAAGCACCACCAGTAGAGTGAAACTGGCAGAAGACAATCTCCCCACCTCCCTCACTCCAGCTGCAGCCACTGAGCCCCTAATATTCTGCTCGTGAGGATCAAGGGACCCTCGGGAGCAGTGTGGGGAACAAAGTGGAGGTATGCAGAGGTGGGAATCAGCAATCCCTTCCTCTGGCAACAGAAGTGCCATTTCACCAGCAAAACAGCACATTTGGATCCAGTCCCCTGAGTGCTAGTGTTGCTAATAAAACGGAAGCACATCAGATTTTTAATTGTAAAGAGGAACATCCCTGTACCCCTTCGTGCATGATCACAAAAATCACCATTTTTATACATTTGGGTTTTCGAAGATGCAGAGGCTCACATCAAATGCATCGGGGCAACTTCTTGGATTCTCTCTTCCTCTTTGTCATACTTTAGCATAATCAAGGCATCCCTATGCAACAAGGAATTCAGGTATGCGGAAAACAGAAATCTATTCCCACTGAGTTTCCATGAGACAATAAACATACAGTGGCTGCAGTCAGGAACAAAGAGGCACATCCAAATATCCTTCAGATAACAGACCTCCCCCACCACCTCTCTCTCACACACACACACACATACCATCATTGTGTCAGGAATTTTGTTAGTCCACACACACACACAGAACCCAATTCCCAACATTTCACCACCCTGTAGGATGATCAGAAATGGAACTCAGGATGAAGCTATAAAAAATAGGGGCAGGTGCTAACAGTGTCATCAGAGGCAAGAAATGGGTCTAGATCACCCCCATGATGTTGGCTTGTACCCCACCACTCAGTTCAGAATATGGAAAGGTGGGGCAATTTCACCATTTCCTCCTTCCACTATAGACCCACACTTTGACTCCTGTGTTGTTCCTGTGGGTACCCAGACACCCAGGAACAAAATTTTAGGAGTGGAAAGAGGTAACAGGAAACTCCCACCCATGAGGTTTCTTCCACAAATGGCTCTCACTGGATACAACCCATTGTCCCATAAGACACAACTTTGGTGGAAAGTGACATTATATTGAAGCGGATTAAGGCCATCCCATAGAGTTTTCAAGGCAAGAGACGTTCAGAAGCTTGCAGAGGCACGGCTGCATTAAAAAAAATCAGATTTTCCCCAAGCCCTGTGAAACTGCTCCATTGAGTTTCATGGGGCTACCCCATCCTTTTTGCAAGCGCAAGTTCATGCTGGCAAAAGGAGGCATTCCCGGGGCAAAAGGGCTCAGGGAGCTGACTAAAGTCAGCCCCACCCCAGGAACACCCCCTTTGGCGCTGGCGTGAGCCCCTGCACCAGAGAAACACTGCTGGCGAGGCTCCGCCGGCACCCCTGCCTCACGCTGCTGCGTGGCTCCCCAACACCAGCACAAGTTGCCCAGCACCGGCATTAATGCCCATTCCCACGTGCAAATGGCACTAACGCCGGCACAGGGGTCACGCCAACTCCTAAGCCAATTTGGCCCCCCTTTGAGGACTGCACTGTTAATATGTGTCAGCGTCACATTGTTCAGGGCCGAATTGGCCATATGAACAGTATCATTAAAGTAACTAAAGGAATATGTGTCAGTGTCCACATGTGGGTACTGAGGCTTAAAACGCTCTGGCCTTTTCCACTTGGAACACTTTCCTGTTGAAGCTTCAGTATTGCTGCAGCTCCTTGCATTTCTCGAGTCCCAGTCCACACAGCAGCCTTTCCACCTCCGTGCTACTGGGGGTGGGATGGGGGGAAGCTTTCTCTGAGGTTATTTAAAAAAAAAAACTGCAATGGACATACCTATATACCATTGAATTAACATGCTAATTTAAAAACAAAACACCTTCCAAAAACCCCTGATGGCATGTGGGGGGAAGGGGTTGATGCCATGGCGACTGGGGCAGGAAAAATGGCTGCTGTACAGGCAGGATGTGGTGTTGGAGGAGAGTGAAATGTGGTGTTGGAGGAGAGTGTTACGGATACCATGGAAGGCCAAAAAACCAAATCAGTGGGTTATAGATCAAATCAAGCCTGAACTGACCCTAGAAGCTAAAATGACTAAACTGAGGCTGTCGTATTGTGGTCACATTATGAGAAGACAAGAGTCACTGGAAAAGGCAGTCATGCTAGGAAAAGTTGAGGGCAGCAGGAAAAGAGGAGGACCCAACGAGAGATGGATGGACTCAATAAAGGAAGCCACAGCCCTCAATTTGCAAGATCTGAGCAAGGCTGTCAAGGATAGGACATTTTGGAGGGCACTGATTCATAGGGTTGCCATGAGTCGGAAGCGACTTGATGGCACTTAACACACATACACAGGCAGGATTCGGAAAATCCAGACTTTTCCACCCAGACAGCAGCTCTCCCAGTTCTGCTGCTGCCTTTCGCCTACAACACAGCAAATCAGATTTGAGAAAATATTGCAAGTCCAGGACATCCCAGGTAGTGCATGGAAATACCTCAAGGCTGTTGGAAAGGGGGGGAATCACTTGCCATCATCAAACCCATGGCAAATAACACATGTGGAAACAGCCATAGTGATTTGAAGCATTCGTTACTGTATTGTACTAATATAACAGTCACAATGTTTCTGGAGTAGCTGGTAAGGAGCGTGCCCACAACTGCTGGATCAGCTAAATATAGCAGTAAAACAGGACCTTCCTCTAAAGGAACATATAATAAATATATTACTTACAGGGCAATCCTATGCAGAGTTATGTCAGTCCAAGCCCACTGAAATGAACTGGCTTAGACTGGAGTAGCTCTCCTTAGGATTGCACTGTTATCTATATAATCAAGCTAGATTTAAAGGCAATCTTCTCCCGCAAAAAAAACCCCCAAAACTGCAAACGCACAGGTTTTGAAATGGGTTCACTCCCTTCAACCCAAACAGCTAGATAACTTTCTTAGCTAACAGAAAGGATCAGCTGCATAAGCAGTATCATTACCGATTTATTATGCAGCGTACTTTAAAAGCCAACAACGTAACGAGTAACACGTTTTGGTGAAATAATGTTTGGACCCAGTTTCAAAGTGAAAATCTGACACTTTCAGGCAGGGTTCCCAAATGTATTCGGCGGGACTTACTTCTGCGTAAATGTGTTTGGGATCAGGGTTTTAGCCAACCGTTCATAGCTCAAACTTGATAGGGTTCGGCAGACTCTTGAACAACCAAGCAGCCGTAGAATTCCTTCCTTTATCGAGCTAGAAATGATCTGGCATGGTGACAATTCTGACATTTCAAGCTCATACGTGGAAGCAGCAGTCATTGGGGTTATCAAAAGGAACCCTAAAGATGAACCGTACAGTTCCTCAGCTAGGAAGAGACTTTGTGTACCAGGCACACTACTATTTACGAACTTTCTCATGTTTTTTCACATAGGGCTGTAACCATGTAAACAAAACACACTTCTCCAGGGCCAGGGAATATATCAGCAGTACCACTACAACCATAGCTTCAAATGTAAAAATACATAATTGCCAAAAAAAAAAAGAAACGTTTTAGAGCGATAGTTATGAGAGAACTATTCTGAATGTTAAAAATTAACATTTAAGAAACAACCAAGTTCTCAATAAGGTGCACACGCATTCTTACTTCGGTTAATGCAACTCTAATAATTCATTTCCCTGCCCATAAAATTTACACAAAATTGTCATTTGCAAACACATGAAAAGAAAATGCAAATTAGTGTCCTTTAAAGGATTTTTTTTTAAAAAATCTGATACATATATCCAGTTCTGAATAAAATATCCCACACAATTTCATTCTGAGTCGCAGTCAAACTTGGAGAATTACTTTCAGACACTAGGTAATCCAAATCACCTCTTTAAAATGCCACATTATACGGAGAAGAAAAACAGAAGCCTGGGACTAGCCTCTCTCCACCCCTCATCACCCACATAATGGCCACATACTTACTCGCTGGTGGCTTACAGCTACAGAGAGGAAAACATGTGTGGTTTTTCATTGGTCCCCTCAAAGAAGATCAATAGTATACAACTGGCCCCATCCAGCCCCAAAATAGATTCTAGTTGGCTCACTCCTGAGCTATGCCTTTCTAGAAACTTGAATAAGCTCTTTCGGCTTACCAGCTGTTTTACAACTGGATGTGAAGGGGGGAGGACTATGGCACCACGACTGTTTTTCCAGTAGCCTCGCTTCCCTTTCCCATTTCCCTAGGAAGTCTAGGCCTCCCCAGCCTTTGCCAAGCAGAGTGGCATGAGTAAATGGGGGGGGGGGACACTCCAAAAGAGAAGATTAAGAGAAGCGACCCTTTGATACGATGGCCAACTAAACTGGTTACCAATTACTGAACTTGAGAATTGGGAGAGTGCCCACCTGCTGGGAGAAAGTCATGACGGGGGCACCCAGAGCAACAGCCACACTATAATTCATGGACATACATGGAAGGGCAACAGTGACATTAAAGCAGCGTATAACACAACAGCTGGGCACGGCAGAGAGCTGTAAGAAGCAGGAGCTATACGGACATGCAATGGAAAAAAGGCAATAGTGTTCAAGACCCAAGCTGAAGATGACAGCGTTATCCTAAAGGAAGTACATGCAAAAAAGATGAGCAATGCTCTCAGTACAGCTTCTTCCTATACCGAGGAGTTTTTTTCATAAGATCACCTGTATCGCATTTTTTCCCCTCAAACAAATTACAGATAATGCAAGACAACTTCAACTGTGCTTTAGCACTGTGGGGCACCTAGCTTCTCTGAAGCACGACCCTTTTAAACCCTCATGGCAAAAAATCTTAGATGAGAAACTGTCATTGTTGGGCTTCCCAAGATGTTATTAGATCTTGGGAAAACTGAAGCTTTCACCAAAATTAAAAAGCGCATTAAGGAGCTTGATTATAACAGAACTACTTTTCGTGCTCGCCATGTTTGTTCATCCCAGTTCTTCGGAATACCACCACCACATGGTTTGCCTGCTTATACATATTATTTGACAACTCCTCGTCTTTCTAGAGCTTTCTGTTTAGCTAGATTAAATGCTAACCCCTCTATGGTTATGCAGGGCAGAATTTTGAATATACCATATTCAGACAGGATCTGCCCTTGCTCTTCTGGCTCTATCAATTCACTAGCTCATGCCCTTTTGGAATGCCACTTTTACGAGGAACTTCGATCACATTACCGTATATACTCGCGTATAAGCCGAGTTTTTCAGCCCAAAAAAAGGGCTGAAAAAGCCGGCCTCGGCTTATACATGGGTCAATACGGTAGGGTAGGGGGGGAGGGAGGAGGGAGGGAGCAACTTACCGCCGCCATCGCTGCCGGGCCCATGCGGCTTCCCCCGGCCAGGAGCGCCCTGTGAGGGCCTCCTGCGGCCGCTGCAAGGCTGCGCACCTGGCTCCCCCCGCCCTGGAAGGGCCGGGGGAAGCCGGCAGCCGAGCGCGCCTGGCTCCCCCCGCCCTGGAAGGGCCGGGGGAAGCCGGCAGCCGAGCGCGCCTGGCTCCCTCCGCCCTGGAAGGGCCGGGGGAAGCCGGCAGCCGAGCGCGCCTGGCTCCCTCCGCCCTGGAAGGGCCGGGGGAAGCCGGAAGCCGAGCGCGCCTGCTTCCCCCCGCCCTGGAAGGGCCGGGGGAAGCCGGCTGCGGAGCGCTCCTGCCTCCCCCCGCCCTGGAAGCCTCCTGCGGGGGGCCCGCCACCGCCACCACCGCCTTCGCCGGGAGCCCTGTCAGGTAAGCCTGCGGCGGGGGGAGGGGTTATAAGCCGACCCTCGGCTTATACGCGGGTGCCTAATTTTTCCCCATTTTTGGGGAGAAATTAGGCACCTCGGCTTATACGCAGGTCGGCTTATACATGGGTATATACGGTATATCTCCTCCCTTTTAACATACAAATCTAATGCCTCTGTGTCTGACATAATGCCTTTTCTACTGCGATAGGGATCCCAAGGCTACATTGTTAGTGGCAAGAATTGTTTCAGTCCTTATATCCCTCAAACACTAGATATATGCTGCTCAAGATCAATGGATCAAGGAGCTTCTAAGGGATAAAAGAAAAGGAAAGGTAACTTCCTTTCTACACTGACTCAGGAAACTTATATCCACATAATCTGAGACCCAGGGATGGGTCACACTCTCATATAGCACTCAAGTGACCATTGGCACTCAGAAAACTGAGGGCTGGTTCACACACATTAAAGGTAAAGGTCGTCCCCTGTGCAAGCACTGGGTCATTATTGACCCATGGGTTGATGTCACATCCCGACATTTACTAGGCAGACTATGTTTACGAGGTGGTTTGTCATTCCCCAGTTGTCTACACTTTACCTCCAGCAAGCTGGGTACTCATTTTACCGACCTCAGAAGGATGGAAGGCTGAGTCAACCTTGAGCCGGTTACCTGAACCCGACTTCTGTCGGGATCAAACTCAGGTCGTGAGCAGAGCTTTTGACTGCAGCACTGCAGCTTACCACTCTGTGCTGCGGGATGCAAATTCCCAAGCAAGACAATGAGAGCATGCATGTATTTTCAAGTGGCTAATGTTATTTTCAAGAACTAAACCATGATGATCCTAAATACACTTACTAGGGAGAAAGTCTCATTGAATTTAGTGACATTTACTTCTGAGTATAAATGTTCCGGGCACACAGAATAGCTGCCAAGTAGAGAACACTTTACTTTGCTATCTAGGATGGGACTATCTCCATGAAGCAAGCCATTACTGCTTACTATATAAATTGGGGATTATTTATATATCAGCTTACTTTGCCACTTCAGTTCTTTGCTTTAGGTTTTGCACCTGGGCCACTTTGTGAGACCAGCCACCTCAAGAAGAACTTTAAAGCAGCCTTTGTGTAGCACATGTTATATACTGCACCAGCTTTTTATCCTTCCAACAAGCAACTTCAGCATTCAGTTAAAGAAGCTGATTCTAGCCACGGTTACTCAGATCTACAAATGTATCACAATCAAATGTACTCTAGAAAAACATACAGCAAGAAGTGCAAGGAGGGTAGTATGGTGTTTAGATTAGCCTCTGATCTGTCAGAATTAACCCTAGAAGAACAACAGTTTGCTAACTGATGAAGAAATGAAACGATGGAAATACCGGCTGTACATAAATGCAATTTTAACACCCAAACAATTTGATAATGTAACATTCTGTATGAAGCCAGCATTTTCATAAATTATGATCTAAAGAGAATCCTAGTCAATTCACCCAAAGATATCAAAATTATCCCTTTATTACAAGCGATCCAAGTATCTCCCTTGAGGCTAGGGCTATCAGAAAATATTTAGATCGTTTCCAAGCCAATATTTTCTTCTACCCCTTTTATTATGAAACTGTAACACATTTTCAATAACTTTTAGCTTTGCTATACACAACAGCAAGTAATTTCCCAGAACTCTTGAAAAACCTGACATGCGAAATGATTCTCTGGTCAACTTGTGCATTATTAAGCTGAAAGAAGGTATGTAAGATCATTTGATCATTGAAAGCAATGGAAAAACATTGGGAGCTTCAGGACAGATGGACGAACTTTGGGTCATATAAAACATTACCAAAGCTATATTTGAAAAGAAAGATGTGAAAGTGCCCTGGGTAAGACTACTTTGTGTTGCTAAGAAACGCTGAAGATGGATGAAATAAATTGTCTCCGTTAAACAGAGCCAACTCCAGCCATTTCTTATTTGTGCAATGTTTTCTGGTCCTGATTATTCATTTTAACAAGTACACAAAAGATAATCCCTCATTAAACCGTTTAGACAGGGAAAAAATGTATGAACTGTATGCAAGTGCTTAAAAATAGCTAAGTTGTGGAACAAGCACAGTTTTGAGAAAGAAAAGCCTTGATTGCTATTTTGTTTAAAAAAAAAATCTCAGGAGTTCATAAGAGACTGCACAGAAGGACCCTGGTAAGGTACAATAAAGACCCAAAGGCAAGAGCTTGAAGGGTTACAATATTGCTTGTATCTGCTGCCTGGCAGAGCAGGAAGTGACATCACACTTCAGTTAATATAGAATATACTCTCTTTTTGCGATGGAAAACTGTACAGCAGGAACTCAAGACTCATGAATTTGGGCCATCTTTTGAAAAGTTCTTTGTGATTTAAGAAACTGACTACTGCATTCCCAATAATAGAAGAAAATCTGGTTTTGCAACTGGTACACAAAACAAGTCTTCATCTAGAACAATCTCAACAGATTAAAACCAGCCCTTGATATTATTCTCCCAGAGGAAGTAGTGAAAAAAATTAAGAGGACAAATTCTTTCTTTTCTTTTTTATGATTTCCTTTAGGAAAATCAGCTTGCAGATTCATATAAGCTAACAGTTCACACACCCCCAATAACAATTTTTTCCTAGATAGTGTCTTTCTTCCAAAGGTGGATTATAATAGATTTTTTAAAAAAAATTGCCCAGTTCATCCTCCTCTCTCTGAATTATCTACAGGAAAATGACATGTCGTTAAGCACGTAAATAATATGAAACAACAAAAACGTATACTCAACTAAATCAGCTATTAAAGACAGCTTAACGTTTTGTTTCGTTTACTGGTACTGTACATTAATATTTATACACAATCAGGAGTTTTAAAGTTCTTGACACACAGAAAAATATTTAGACCTGCAGCCTAATCATATGCATGTTTACTCAGAAGTAAACCTCACCTAGTTCAATGGGACTTACTCCCAATTAAGTGTGCATAGGACTGCAGCCAAAGCCTCTTAATATAACCACATATGAAATCCCTTAGGGCAGATATGTATCCTTCAATTAAAGTTTTGCACTGTGTATCTGTTCCAAAGAAAACATAGTATGATTTCTCTATGGAACTGAACACATTCAGGAACACTATGATGTCAGATCTACCATCCAATCTGACTTTGATAAAAGATGGAGACCACAAAAGAGGGTGACAGCAGCAAGCACCATTTCCCAGAGAATTCTAGAAAACACACAGATGTATTGAACCCAGTAAATATTCAATATCCCAATGCATTTTGAGGTGAAAAGTTCTTTTTCTAGGAAAATTTGCTAAGTGAACTGTAAATTCTAAAAGTCTCTTTAACAGAAGTTTCTCTATCCCATTTATTTCCCAACAGATATTCCTCATGTACATACACTCAGGGTGAATAAAATTAAATTTAAAAAAAATTAAAACAAATTGGGTTTCTTTAAAATTTCATTTTATTTTTAAAAATGCAGTAATAGTAAATGCAGACTTCATTTCAAAGGATGCTTAGCAGAAATGTTGAAGTCAAGTCTACACTCATGATCTCTATGACTCTCTAACAAACACAGTGGGTTGAATACCAAGGTTATTTTTCCATCAGTGTATAACTCCCTCCCTCCAACTGATTCCCGGGTACTGCTGCAACTCACAGAGATCCCCCAAAATGCTACTTTTGGGGCCAGGCAATCTCAGCCACAGCAGGAAGAGTGTGTAGTGGGAAGAGGAAATCAACAAAAATCACAAGCCTCCCTAAGGAGTTAAAGTCTGCTTTTCAACCACAAGAATGAACTCCGCAGAAAATACTAACATTAAAATGAAACATTATAAATATTGCTTGTAACGTATATCAATAGTACAAACTACTGACTAATTAAACTGCCAACCAAAAAGCCTGCCAACCAAAATTAGTTTATCAGATGCACCTATTCCAGTGAGTCTACATGGTTTCCTATCTTTCCTCCTCCAAGGGAGGGGCTGTGGCTCAATGGCAGAGCATCTGCTTGGCATGCAGAAGGTCCCAGGTTCAATCCCCGGCATCTCCAGTTAAAGGGACTAGGCAAGCAGGTGATGGGAAAGACCTCTGCCTGAGACCCTGGAGAGCCGCTGCTGGTCTGACAATACTGACTTTGATGGACCAAGGGTCTGATTCAGTAGAAGGCAGCTTCATGTGTTCAAGGAGAATATTCATATGTTATCCCAAACTCCCTTGCCTGGCAGGCCCTGCTTACAGAATACTGGACACCTTGGAGATTTTTAGTCTGCTCTTATCTAAGCTAATCATCAGATGTCTTCCCCTTACCCTTTTGGTCTAGTTACTACACTGAATTCCCTACACTTTTTTGCTTTGAAACAAATTAGATGTTTTACAGCTATCACCTCTGCCCTCCTTCCTGCTATTTCACCACATCCCCAAATCTTGTTTTTTTTCTTCTCTTTTTCTCAAAAACTAAAGTTTGGGAAGAAAAATACAGTCATAGTCAGGTCACTCACCCAACTGCTCTCTCTTGGGAAATAAAGGGGGCAGTGAAAAACCTTACTTCATGGCCAGGCAAATATGGCCAGGTAAACTGTTTCTGACTGTTTCATTTTTTGTGGAACAATTTCTATCATAATCATTGGCAAAAACAATAAAAGGATGTGAAATATTTTGTCCACTGCTTAGATGTCCCATCAGGAGCGGCTAAAACCATAATCCCACTTGGTCGGACATCATTAGCAAGGAGGGAGTATATGGAAAGAAAGCCAGAAGGAAGAAGAAAGGGTCTCCTGAGAGCGGCTAGGTTTTTATGCTGATCTGTGTAGCCAGCTCAATATCCAAGGCTGTTAGGGGAAGCACCACTGAACATTCTTGGATTTCTGAATTTGCACATAACCAAAAACTATACTTTGCACTATGGTTAAAAGCCAAGTACAAACTGTGGTTAAGAATCCTGGTTTGGCACCTACCATCAAACCACAATTAGTTGGGCAGTCTGCCCTATCAAATATCACAATAGACCAGAATATTAATCAAACCGTGGCTTATCGTAACTTCTGAATAAAGCCCATATTTCTAAGCAGCCAAATTCAATAGTGCAGGGTTGCATGGAAAGAGTTTTTTGAATTGTCTCAGATACTCCTATACAGGAACCATTTAGCTGTAAAATGGTATGTTTTAATTTCTGTAAAATAAATAGTATGCACTATTCTGAAATTATATGAATTAGAAATTTGGAAACTATGCAAACCATTCACTCAAAATGGCTTTTAGAAATCAGTTCACTGTGGCTACCCTTAGCAAATAATTTTGTCCTTTAGAAGGGCTTCTCACCCTGTGACAAAGAATGCTTACTTGGTTCAATAAATCTTTGCTAAATGTTGACAAACATCCCAGTCTTAAAACATCTGCACCAACACATATGCTATCATCAATGTAGAATCATAGTTTGTAGTATTGTAGAAAAAGGCATGCCCTATCCCAAACATTTCTTTGCTGTTACAGTGTAAGTATCAGGAGACTACCATACATTCTTTTCAAAATATTACATATGCTTTCACCTTTCTCCCCTCCCTTTGTTTCAAGCATTCACTAAGAATAAAGAATCCATTAGTTCGCCAGCAAAGTCTTATGACCTCACAATAGTTAAATTTCTTAAATGTCCTAAACTTAAAAATGTGTCTAGTCCAGTTATGAGAACACTGAACGTTCTCTGAATTTGTCCTTTTTTCCCCAGTTAAACATCTAACGTAGCCATCTGTTTTATAAGAAGACAACAGAATTAAATTAAATCGAAAACTAATAGTTTTATGCAGAAGTGAGACTAATTTCTTAAGCATTGCCAGTAATAATAATCAAGGCCATGCTACCCTACAACTATAAATCATATCCAAAAACAAAAGGAATGTATGACAACAGAAGCATTTTCCTTTAAGGGGGAGAAGGGAGGTTAAGTGTAAGATCACGACAGGAAATTGTTCTTGTTAAGCTGAAAGATCATGTAATTGTTTATTTGGGAAAACTCTGATTTACCTTAAACTATGTGCAAGGTTGGAATGAGAAGGTCACTGTGTATTAAATTGCAGTCCAGTAGACAACCAAGGTCAAAGGCAAGTATTCAGAAAGTTTACATTAGAAAGACCTCGAGCTTTTGTATTCACAAAATATGGCTAAAATCTTCCCACGGGGCCCTCAATTCCATAGCATATAAACCATACAAAACAAACCATGCAAGCCAAAGAAAGTGTTAAAGGATATTAATTTAGGATTTTTTTTACATGTTTGTTGAGTCAAAGTAGCAAACTAAAGGTTGCTTTAAATCTTCCTACAAAGCCTTTAGTGAAGTCCAACAGTACTGGACTTTGGAGAGCCATGTTGATGGGCCAAGTTCAGACACTTACTGGGTGGCCTTGAGCAACTGGCTCTCTCAGACACTGTTCCCCTAGGAAAAAAATAATGATCTCTTTTAAACCGATTGTTGAGAAGATGAAAGGTAAAGTTGGGGAAAGCAGTTCACACAGAGAGAGCGGTTCAACGCCCACTTACATTGGTCCCCCCCAACTGACATCAATGCATCATTACAAAGCCAAAGAAAACAGAAGACCCCACCTTAAAAGATTTGTATCTTGCCTCTTTAGGTTTATAACTTGGTAGGAAATATGCACATTAAATGTTCCTCTACATAATCTCTACTTTCAGGGCAGCAATTTTTAAAAAGCAGTTTTTTAGGATGTGAAGCAAGCTACTCTGTTTGGACATTCACACATTTATTTTTATTTTTCACATCTCATCTGCAGCAATATGGTTAAGGGGTATATTTAAGACATCTACTTTGTGATACATCTACTTTAGCAACACTAAATGTTCTGTATCTACTGCAGAAAAGTTGTGCATGACTAGACTGCAGTTTCTGGCAGTCACCAAGCTAAAAATCTAGGTAAAGGTCCCCTGTGCAAGCACCGGGTCATTCCTGACCCATGGGGGGGGGGGCATCATATCCCGACATTTACTAGGCAGACTTTGTTTACAGCAGGGGTGGGGAACGTCAGGCCCGGGGGCCGTATAAGGCCCGAGAAATCATTTGGTCTGGCCCTTCAGGGGTCCTGGCAGATCTCTAGCTCAGAAGGATCTAAGACTGGTGATCTGCCCCCTTCCGCGGATAGGAATAATCTCTATTCAAGGCAGATGTGAGTTTGTTTTGCCAAGAAAAGGAACCTTCTTTGCCCCTTGCAGAAGAGTCATTAGCTATGGAGCTGCTAGGACCGCCCAAGAAACTGTGTTAACCCTTTCGTACCCGGGCTGTGGAGAAACGTATTCCCTCTGTACTACAAGAGGGCTTGGGGTGTAAGTGGCAACAATGGAGGGGTTAAAGGAGGCAGGGCCAGAATGCGCGAGGGGTGGGGGATTCTTAGCCAGTGTGTCCTCATTTCATCCCTGCAGGCAGAGGTAGCAGGATCCGGCTGTAGAATCCAGCCCCGACCATGCGGAGTAGGAGCAACTCCGTCATGCGGCTGGACGGCTACGCCCAGCTGGTGCAACAGACCATCCTGTATCATCAGGTGGGCGAGTGCGCCACTGGTTGGATGCCTGCCTGCTTGTCCGCGTGCGGGGGGGGTCCATCTGGGCAGCTGCCTGCTTGGGGCTTGGTCGGTACCCCCTCTCCATTCTGGTAGGGCGGGAAAGTGCCGGATCGGGGCGTTAATGGCTCCTTCGCCTACAAGCCCCGAGTGGCTTGTGCCTTACTCTGTCTTGTGTTTGCTGCCCTGCCTGAATCTCTTGGGCCCAGCTGGGGACAGCAGAGCTCAAAAGCGAGTCGCTCTGTGTGGCAGACGCTTGGAGCCATCTCCGGTCGTGCCTCTTGGCTAAATGTCTGACCAAATATAGCAGGCTAATTTTTAAGTTGATAATTTTGTATGGCCCATGAATGATGTTTTAAATATCCAAATGGCCCTTGGCAGAAAAAAGTTTCTCACCCCTGGTTTACAGGGTGGTTTGCCAGTGCCTTCCCTTTACCCCCAGCAAGCTGGGTACTCATTTTACCGACCTCGGAAGGATGGGAGGCTGAGTCAACCGTGAGCCGGCTACCTGAAACTGACTTCCGTCGGGATCTAACTCAGGTCATGAGCAGAGCTTAGACTGCAGTACTGCAGCTTACCACTCTGTGCCACGGGGCTCCTAAAAATCTAGAGGCCCAATAAGAGATCTGATCCTCCTTCCAAATGCCCACCCCCAAAACCAGCCTCATCACAAACACCTGGTAATTCTAAAGATTTTGGGGGGGAGTACACACACTGTATGCGGGGTGTATTCATTACCCCAAACCAAACTCCAATATACCTTGGGGTATTAAAATATCACCCAAAAATCTGTTTGTTGTAGCACGTCAGAGTGCTGCAAAACATCTAAAGCCTGTTTCAAACATCTATCATGACCAATACCTAACATTCATAGTACTTGTACGGTTATTTTTATAGCACAAGCATGTGTCTTTCTGTGATGCAACAAATCCTCTCCACTTTAACCCGTCCCTGTCAATTCTCCACTGGAGTCACCGCCCCCCACCCCCCGCAAGCATGGAAATTTATTTCCAGTAGTTGAGCTTCAAAACTATCTAAAGGGCATTTACAGGAGAGAACTGGTGCATTCCCGGGAGGGGGGGGCGCGAAGCTCCATAGGAGCTGGTGTGACCCCGCGCCAGCGTAAGTCCCCGTTTAACCCAGGATAACAGGCACTTACGCTGTCCCGGGTGTCACCTGTGTCTGGACACCCTGGAGTGGAGGAAGCCTCCACTGCCGCACCAGGACCTAAATTCCAGAAGCAGCAGGCTACTCCAACATCAGGGAGATGTTCCAAAGGGTGGAGATGCAAGTCAGCTTCCTAACCCCTTTTACCCCAGGAATGCCCCCTTGAGCTGCGGCGTGGCTGCGCCACCTTTTCCAGTGGCACAGCCTTGGTGTTTGTAATGGGGCATTTCCCCCTTTTTTTCTTTTTAAAAATGCTTTTCCCCCCCTCTCCGTGGCGGCTAGGAAGCCTCTGAGGAGGCGGCATGGCTGCGCTGTTCCCAGCCACCACGGATCTACCCCCTCCCCTGGGGAATGAGCCGTTATTCTCCCTTGCAAGAACTCCCTGACCTCTCAGCCCTGCATTATGATGCTGGGAATTCCACGTTTCCTTGGAATATCTAGCGTAAGCATCACTCTCCTACTTTAGGGAAAGTTTCAACATTAGACATTAGAAGCCCCTGACTTCTTGATCCTACCTGGCCCCATAATCCTATTTACATACAGCAAGATTATTTTACAACCATAGTTATTATTCTCAGAAGTAATCTGGTAATTAAAAAGGTGATATATTTAAATATTTATATTTGATTTTATTGTATATATGTGTTTGATGAGGTGATACAGAGGTACACGGCAGTCTTTTGGTTAACGGTAAACGCAAATGAGATTCTCTCCATCAGACAGCATTTTCTCAAGCCTAAACTTCTAAGGGGAAAAAAATGTACATTGGAAGTGAGAAGGAAGAATTGGGGAGAATTCATTCCACTCCACATCTTGAAAGCTCTAATTAAAATTCAATATTGCACTTTACATATGGGTTCTTATATGAAACTCCTGTCATGGCTAAGGCTTAAGGTTAACCAGGTTAATAGAGTCCAATAAAACAGCTCTATTGAATTATACCAAGCCACTGTAATAAAGCAGGCTGCAATCTGCTTCTCCCTTTATTCCTGACCAGTGCACTGAGATTTAAGCCAACAGTATGTGGTTAGCATCCAAGAACTATTTATGTGTAGGATAGAAACTTCCAAACGCCACCCCTCTTCCCTTGAAGAAAGTGCATATATTTACACCTCAAATATTTCCCTCCAGTCTGCTATTCCCATTGTCACAGTGCTATGTGTTAACAGATCTGCATGCATTTGCCAAGTATCACTCAGTTGAAACAGAGACACTCCCCTCAATATGGATTCATTTTAAGAGGGTTCCCCCCCCCCTTTCAGTATCAGTCTCCAATCTATGAAGGATTTTAGTAGCACCCTTTAACCCAAAAGCTTCGTCTTTCTTTTTTTTATTATTTTAAGCTATGCTCACTTACACTGTAAAATAATCACACACCACCCTTACATGGATACAAAACGAAAGATCTGCTATAACTGGTGCAGTTAATATGCAGAATTGTGTTTGCAGAATAACAACTGCCGTATTTCTCAGTCAAGGCAGGGGCCTCAATAAGCATGATGTATAATAATTCCAAGCATCAGTAATATACATATTCTGAATCAATATTCTCTGTTTCCTTTGCCTCACATGACTGAACTAAATGTAGTTGATCATCACGTTACTTCTGATGTGGTATGATGTGATTACTGCTTTCCAAATATGTACCACAGGACCAGAATACACACTCCTGCAGCCACTTTGCAATACACCCAGTTTAACACAGTAGTATTAATGTTCATATCCAAAGAAGTAACATGAGAACCAATCCATTCTATACAACGGATTCTCTGGGATTGATCTCTCATAAGTCTCCTTTTTTTTTTCCTTTTAGAAAAACCAATCCACAGCATGGAATTGCTAGTTCTACAAGTTCAACCCTTCTAGATAGTTTTTAGCTTTATCGCTACTCTCAGAAAGAAAGGTATCACAAAGGTACTTAGCTGATCAGTCTCTTTTTAGATCTACAGGCCTTATTTTGACTCCCAGTGTGAACGCAGCTTCCTCCATAAGACGTGATAGCACAATGCCTCAAACATCATTTGTGTTTTCATTTTTTTAAAAAACTCGTGCACCAAAACCAGAACTGTGTCCCATGAATGTCATCTCATATTACCATCTGCCCAACAAAATGCATGACTCCTGAGTCTAGATCACTGGTTCCCAACCAGGGGTCCGTGGTCCCCCAGGGGTCTGCAAGAACTAAATTATGGTCCGCGAAACAAATTATAAACCCATAATAAATTAATATTCAAATATTATTCTAAGTTTAATGTTTAACTAACAGTTATGATTAAAGTTTATTTTCAAATTGTCAGAATTTTTATTTTGAACCTTGGGATCCCTGCACTGAACAAAAAAGTCCTAGTGGTCCCTGGTCAAAAAAAGGTTGGGAACCACTGGTCTAGATTAAGGAGTCTTTTAAAGAAAGTAATACATGAAGCAGCATTAAAAGCTTGAAATTAGAGCATCTGAAACTAAATGAATATGTCATGATTGTGAATGCAATGGATATGTGCATTTGGTATTTTGCTGGAAAAGGCTGTTGAGAAGCTTTCAGGCCAAGTGGTATGTAACAAGGGACTTCCTGAGTCATTAAGTGCACCCCGAGTTCTAAACTGACCATAAAGTGAGGCAATCACATCACTGCAGTAGCATGTGCCAAATCCTGGCCTCAGTTCCATCTTCATACCCAATACATCCCATTCAGTCATGGACACTGGCTCCCAAATAAATGGAAACTTGCAAAGTTGCATACACCATCATCATCTCTTGCTTCTCTACACCAGGGCTTCTTAAACTTTTCCCACTCGCGACCCCTTTCCGCCCGAGAAATTTTAGCGCGACTCTGGGTATATAGGTTTATTTTATTACATTTCTGCCCCGCTCTCCCCGGGCTCAGAGCGGCTTACACAATCTAAAATATAATAAAACAATAACCCATTTAAAAATATAATTTAAAATACAATTTAAAAATAGCCCAATAATTCCCCTCAATGGCGCTAAAACTCCAAAAATAGCAATCTGCAGGCGGCAGATGAATCTAACCACCCCCTAAGGTGGTATAGAAGGGGTATAAAATAGGTATACAAATCAAACATTTACTGATATGGGGTTTGTACTATTTTGTGGCATATTTATGGTATTTAAAAGTATAAATTACTGTTGTCAAATTTTTCGCGACCCCCACATTTAGTTACGTGACCCCATGGGTCACGACCCACAGTTTAAGAAGCTTTGCTCTACACAAGGTAATTGTCAAGGGCTCTGTCCATTACATCTGCACCAGGAAGTGAGGAACCACAAGGAAATCTGAATCCTAAGTCTTCTTTCCAATTGTGTCTAGAGATATGAAGGCGGGGGGGGGGGGGTACCCAGGAAACTTCAGGGAGAGGTTTTTTCTGCTTTTTTCCAGGTTTTTCCGATTTTCCGACAGAAAAGCTGGAAATTTTGGGGAGCACTGAAAAAATCTATGAAATATTTTGTTCTGCAGAATGAGGAATTAAATGCTTTTAAAGACAAGGTGGTATGATGTAGATGTATACAGTTCTTACATAGAAGATTTCTGCTCCTAGAACGATACCCGATCTTCACCAGGACAACATGCAGGACTTTCATTGCTTCGGTGGCCCTTTTGACCTGACTCTTCTCTTGTGGTTGATTTTTTCACCTCTCCCTCAAACCTCTATGACACATTTACCCACCAATTGGGTATCAAGTAGCTTATTGCCCTACCTTGCTGGAGGGAAGAAAAGATCAGAAGGAAGTGGGGCAGAAACTGCACCAAAGCCTCAGAGGAAAACTCTGAAAAATTCATTGAGAACTGAGCTCTCTAACCAGTAGCTACAGAAGGAAGACAGCATCTAACTACATCTAGTTGCACAGATACTATTACTGACCCCTTTATGTGACCCTTTTTTCTGACCAAATAATACATTTGATGTTCTTTAACAAATCTTGTGTTTTCTGTTTAACTTCTATTTTGTTCTACTTTTCAGATAGCAAAAATTAAGGTATATGGCCTCAGGTAGCCAATAGTGCATCAGCTTGTGGTTTTCTCTTAAGCATTCGGTATATTTGCAATTTTGCTTGTAGAAAACTAAGGCATTTATAACTTTTAAACTCCATAAATATTTCAAATACTGCAATTTTATATGCTAAGAAAGTTATAAATGATGCATTTTCTGTTGTTAAAGCCGTAAAATTAGTTTAGGCCTGGCAGGACTGCAAGTATTGCATGTATTTCAATTTTTGCCCAAATTTCAGTTTCCCCCCAACATTTCTAGAAATTCTATATCTCTGTTTGTGTCCCCTTAATCCACTATAGAACTGGTATTTTACTATGGATCACATTTCTTTAGCACTAGCCACTACGCCGGAAGAAAGTATTCCACAGCAGTGTGTCTACAAAAGAAATGAGTGCTGTGCAAGATAAAATAAGGTTTAGAATGTAAGTCATAGTGTTTAGAAGTCGTAATGTACCTCCCTGACTTAGAGAACCGAATCTGAATGCCCTGTAATATGTCCGTGGAAGTCATAACACCAGAGAGATAGTAGTCATGGGGTTTCAATTCCTAGGTCTCATGACCCTTCCAAGGCCTGAGGTAAGTGGAATGCACCCCTCCCAACTGCTGGTGGGGGATTACATTTTGGAATATTCCCTGAAAATAATACCTGTATCGAAAAATACGGAAATGAGCTAGAATGCTTTGAGTTGCCGTGCTAGTTTTCCTAAATGCATGGGTTTGCTTCCCTGAGCTGGATGGCCCTAGGCTAGCCCGATCTCATCAAATCTCAGAAGCGAAGCAGGGTCAGCCCTGGTTAGTTTTTGGATGCGAGACCACTAAGGAATACCAGGGTTGCTGTGCAGAGGGAGGCACTGGAAAACCACCTGTTAGTCTCTTGACCTGAAAACCCTATGGGGTTGCCATGAGTCGGCTGTGACTTGACAGCACTTTACACACTTAGTTGCTTAAGGGGCGTTCCAACACAGCAATCTAACCCCTGAAGTGTGGTGGCAGGGTCTACTATCCAACATCGTTCTGCCCGTGTGAGCCTGACCAAAATATCTCGTAAGTCAGCACAACCCTTGGGCAAGCCAATTCTTGGAAGGCATAAATCTAGCCAGGGTCAGGATCAGTGGGGTCAAGAGGCAGAGTTCAATGGGTTTAAGGGATGGAGCTCCTGTGTCTCCATGGGGCAGAGCTGAGGTCACAACCAGTAACCAACAGAAAATACTAATCAGGTCTCTCTCTCTCTCTTTGGTTGAAGATATCAGGAAGGGAGGAAAAAGGAGGAAAAAGACAGCATCTAACTACATAGCTGCAGTGTTTACCAAAGCTCCTTTTGAGGCACAGAAAGGCTTGGCCTGAAAATGACAGTAAAAATTGGCTGCAAGCACAGCAATTTGCTTTGCCTGGATATTGAACTATTTAAAATTGCACTCTTCTCCTATTTCCTCCGTTACATGGAGCAGGGGGAGGGAACTTGTGTGGATAGTTGCCACATAAAGGGAAAAACAGTTATTTATGCAAGCAGCAAACTAGTCAGTGGACAACCCTAAGCCGGGTGGTGGAAAGTGCTTTGAAGTCACCGTCGACTTCTGGCAACCCCACAGGGTTTTCAAAGCAAGACGTTTGATAATCCGTTAGAAAATACGAGACCTCTCTTTTTCTCACCTCTCTCCTTTACACCTCCCCACTCCTACACACGAAGCCAGCTGGGTGACCTTGGGCTAGTCACAGCTCTCTCAGCCCCACCTACCTCACTGGGTGTCTGTTGTGGGGAGGGGAAGGGGAGGTGATTGCAAGCCAGTTTGATTCTCCCTTGAGAGGCAGAGAAAGTCGGCATATAAAAACCAACTCTTCTTCTTCTTCTTCTCACGCCCCCATTTCTGAACCCTAGCAGTAAGTCACACCTCCTGGACCTAGGGTTGCCAGGTCCCTCTTTGCCACAGGTGGGAGGTGTTTGGGGCGGAACCTAAGGAAGGCGGGGTTTGGGGAGGGACTTCAATGCCATAGAGTCCAATGGCCAAAGCAGCCATTTTCTCCAGGTGAACTGATCTCAATCGGCTGGAGATCATTTGTAACAGCAGGAGATCTTCAGCTATTACCTGGAGGTTGAATTCGAACAAAAAAGCACAAGAATAAAAAGCCAAACGAAGGCACATAAATGCCCAAATTGGAAACTACTAACAAAGTGTATTGAAACCACCAAAAGGTAAACAACAAGCACTCGTAGCCTCTTGATTAATGACCTGGAGGTTGGCAACCCGACCTGGACCTGGGGGAGGTAGTTGTGAATTTCCTGCATTGCGCAGGAGGTTGGACTTGATGGCCCTGGTGGTCCCTTCCAACTCTACGAATCTATGATTCCACGACCTGCAAACCCTTCATCTTTAAAACCCCAAGGGATAACGACAAATCAGACAACAACAACAAAAAAGGAACGCTGTGCATGCTCAACAGCACTCTTTATTACTGTGGATGGCCAAATTAACAGAATCCTTCAGTGTTACTCCTCTGAAGATGCCTGCCACAGCTCCTCTGAAGATGTCTGCCACAGCTGCTGGCGAAACATCAGGAAAGAAAAAACCAAGACCACGGTCACACAGCCCGGACAACCTACAAGAACCAATGAGCTCTGACCGTGAAAGCCTTTGCCAATATTTTCAATGGAATTTTGTATCAACATAAACATAGAAATTCTCCACATATTTAGAGAAAGAGCCACTTGAAACCTTCGTATGGGGCTCCATTTTGTTGCGAATGTTTACAACCATTTGGTCAACGTGTGCTTAACCCCCCCCCTTTCTCTGGGAATCTACTTACTCTACCTGGTTAAACAGACTCATTTTAAAATATTGTCGAAGGCTTTCACGGTCAGAGTTCATTGGTTGTTGTAGGTTATCCGGGCAGTGTGACCGTGGTCTTGGTATTTTCTTTCCTGACGTTTCGCCAGCAGCTGTGGCAGGCATCTTCAGAGGAGTAACACTGAAGGACAGTGTCTCTCAGTGTCAAAGTGTGTTGGAAGAGTAATATAGTCAGAAAGGGGTTGGGTTTGAGCTGAATCATTGTCCTCATTAGCACATTATCTTGATACAGGACAATGGTTAGCACATTACCTTTGTTATTTTTTGCGGGACAATGACTCAGCTCAAACCCAACCCCTTTCTGGCTATATATTACTCTTCCTACACACTTGACACTGAGAGACACTGTCCTTCAGTGTTACTCCTCTGAAGATGCCTGCCACAGCTGCTGGCGAAACGTCAGGAAAGAAAATACCAAGACCACGGTCACACTGCCCGGATAACCTACGAGAACCAATGAGACTCGTTTTACTTTGGAAGAAAAGGGCAGGGGATTAAATGCAATATTTTGGTTCATGCAGGTTATCCGGGCTGTGTTTAGACACTTCTCCGGAAGTCTGGTGACGGGTCACTTTTTTTTACAGAGGGCGGAGGGTGAAAAGGGTATTTTGAAATCTATCCTCTTGCAATGTAGATCATATTAAGAAGATTAGATAATTGATACCCTTTTTGTACTTTTTTGTGTGTTTTTTCTTTTTGTTATTGCAATTGTTTGATTTGGTGTTTTGGGGGGGTTGAGTGATGTTATAAAAATAAAAAAAAATTATAAAAATAAATAAATAAATAAATAAATATATATATATATATATATATATATATATATATAAAATAAAAAATTATAATATA
Source organism: Euleptes europaea (assembly GCF_029931775.1). Lineage (NCBI taxonomy): Eukaryota > Metazoa > Chordata > Lepidosauria > Squamata > Sphaerodactylidae > Euleptes > Euleptes europaea. The sequence goes on from NC_079326.1 coordinate 24,325,841, forward strand.
TATATATATATATATATATATATATATATATATATATATATAAAATAAAAAAATATAAAAATAAAAATTATAACAAAATAAAAAATAATATATATATAAAAATAAAAAATATAAAAATAAATATATACATAAAATAAAAAATAAAAAAATAAAAAGTATAAATATTTATATATATAAAATAAAAATATAAAAATAAATATATATATATAAAATAAAAATTTATAAAAATAAAAATTATAACAAAATAAAAAATAAAATATATATAAAAATAAATATATATATATAATAAAAATGTATAAAAATAAAAATTTATAAAAATAAATAAATAAAATATATATATACACACATATAAAAAAATAAAAATAAAAATATAAAAATATTTTTTATAAAAATTATATATATATATATATATATATATATATATATTAAAAAAAAAAACCCGGCACTCTTTATTGTCCCTTCGCCCAGCCCGAGAGACGAAAGCCGCCCTGGGCACCAGAGAGCCACAAAGGAGGCGGCGGCGGAGGAGACTCCCGGAAAGGGCCCAGCAAAAGCGCGCCCTCCCCTCCAGAGCGCCAGGCCCTCCCGGGGAAGGGGAGGGACGCGGCCCCCAGCCCGCCCTTCTCGCCCGCCGGCCTGCAGCTCTGCGCAGCTCCCCGGGCCAAGCCGGGCTTCGCTGTCGCCTCCCTCTCTCTGGAGCCGGGCCGCGCCACCTCCGGCAGGGAGGCAGGGAGGGAAGAGCGCGCGCCCCGGGCCGGGCGTCCCCCGCGCGCCGCGCCTCCCCGCCCGCGCGCCCAGCTGGCCTCTTCCCCCCCCCACCCAGAAGGGGACTCACCGCCTCGCTCTGGGTCCCTCCTGGAGGCCGTCGGGAGCAACGCGCCGCCGGGAACGCCTCCTCCTCTCCTCCTCCTCCTCCGCCTCCGCCCAGACGCGGAAGGGAAGCGCCTTTCCCCTCCTTGCCGGCGTCGCTGCTCTTGGGTGCGAGTCTGCGGGGCTGGGGCGGAGCGCGCGCCTGCTTTGGCAGCGCCGGGTGGACGCAGCGGCTCCGCAAGCGGTAGCTCAGGGCCCCCACTCTCTTGGGGGCCCCCCCAAAAAAAATTTACAGGGGAAAAAAAACCTGGATGTTCATTTCCAACCTATAAGATAAAATAAATAAAATAAGAAATTAAAATAAAACCTACATGCAGCACTTTCGCAGCGGGTAGCCGTGTTGGTCTGTCTGCAGTAATAGAAAAGGGCAAGAGTCCAGTAGCACCTTAAAGACTAACAAGAATATTTTCTGGTAGAAAAGGGCAAGAGTCCAGTCGCACCTTAAAGACTAACAAAAATATTTTCTGGTAGAAAAGGGCAAGAGTCCAGTCGCACCTTAAAGACTAACAAAAATATTTTCTGGCAGGGTATGAGCTTTCGTGAGCCACAGCTCACTTCTTCAGATACCGCTAGAATGTGAATCCACACCTAATCCCATCACGCCTGCTATTCACATCTACATACTGTTCACATTTACATACTGATGCTTGTCTGAATTCACTCTCCTCTACTTAAAGACAGATGGATTCACATTCTAGCGGTATCTGAAGAAGTGAGCTGTGGCTCACGAAAGCTCATACCCTGCCAGAAAATACTTTTTTACGTCTTTAAGGTGCTACTGGACTCTTGCTCTTTTCTATTACTACATACAGCAAGAGAAGTGAGCTGTGGCTCACGAAAGCTCATACCCTGCCAGAAAATATTTGTGTTAGTCTTTAAGGTGCTACTGGACTCTTGCCCTTTTCTACTACTGCAGACAGACTAACACGGCTATCCACTGTGAATTATCTACATACAGCAACAGTGTTTTGCGTTGTGTAGGCTCCTATGATGTAAGTCATGGGCCCAGCTTAATAATTATTTCACTTTTAATATACTTCTTAATTGTATTTCAGTTCAACAGTTACTTTGATCACATACATATTTTGTTATGTGCAAATGGCTTTAGATACCTATTAGGTCCATAAATTACCATATGGCATATATTCAACACAAAAAACAGCGACAATTTGTTGTTGGCAAAGGACAGCTAGACATATAAAGGGCCCCATTGCCTTCAATAGCTTAGGGCCTCATCAAACCTAAATCCGGCCCTGCTCTCTTGTTCCCCCGTCCCCCACCCAGGGCTGGATTTAGTTTTGAGGAGGCCCTAAGCTATTGAAGGTAATGGGGCCCTTTATATGTCCAGCTGTTTTTTGTGCTGAATATATGTTATATGGTAATTTATGGACCTAATAGGTATCTAAAGCCATTTGCACATAACAAAATATATATTTTATCAAAGTAATTGTTGAACTGAAATACAATTAAGAAGAAGTATATTAATAGTGAAATAATTATTAAGCTCTAACTTAAAATGGAGTTAAAATGGAGGGAGGAGCATTAATAATTTGAGATATGCTGATGACACTACATTATCTGCAGAAAATAGTGAAGATTTGAAACGACTACTGCTGAAAGTTAAAAGAGAAAGTGCCAAAGCAGGACTACGGCTGAACATCAAGAAAACAAAAGTAATGACTACAGGAGAATTACACAACTTTAAGGTTGACGATGAGGAAATTGAAATTGTTCAAGACTTTCTATTCCTTGGCTCCACCATCAACCAAAAGGGAGACTGCAGCCAAGAAATCAGAAGGAGATTGAGACTGGGAAGGGCAGCCATGAAGGAGCTAGAAAAGATTTTGAAGTGTAAGGATGTGTCACTGGCCACCAAGACTAGATTAATTCATGCCATCGTATTCCCTATTACTATGTATGGGCGTGAAAGCTGGACAGTGAAGAAAGCTGATAGGAAGAAAATAGATTCCTTTGATATGTGGTGTTGGAGGAGAGTGTTACGGATACCATGGACTGCCAAAAAAACAAATCAGTGGGTTATAGATCAAATCAAGCCTGAACTGACCCTAGAAGCTAAAATGACTAAACTGCAGCTATCATATTTTGGTCACGTCATGAGACGACAAGAGTCACTGGAAAAGACAGTCATGCTAGGAAAAGTTGAGGGCAGCAGGAAAAGAGGAAGACCCAATAAGAGATGGATTGACTCAATAAAGGAAGCCACAGCCTTCAATTTGCAAGATCTGAGCAAGGCTGTCAAAGATAGGACATTTTGGAGGACTTTCATTCATAGGGTCGCCATGAGTCAGAACTGACTTGACGGCACTTAACACACACATATGCTATATGGTAATTTATGGACATAATAGATATCTAAAGCCATTTGCACATAACAAAATATGTATTTTATCAAAGTAATTGTTGAACTGAAATACAATTAAGAAGAAGTATATTAATAGTGAAATAATTATTAAGCTCTAACTTAAAATGATTTTTATTCATAACAAACTTAATAATGCAAACACTGTTGCTGTATGTAGGTTTTATTTTATTTGTTTTTATCTTATATTTTGGAAATGTAGATCCAGTTTTTTTTCCCTTTAAATTTTTTTGGGGGGCCCAAGAGACTGGGGCCCTAAGCTATAGCTTGTTTAGCTTATACGTAAATCCGGCACTGCACCCCACCCTAGGGTCACTTACACACAGGAGGTTTTGCCTTGGATTTGCCACCCTCTAGATGCCCATTTCCCCCCATCCGAATCCTCAAAACTCTGCATGGGGGGCTGATTGTTAAGAATTCAGATGGGGAAAATTTGCATCTAGAGCAGTGGTTCCCAACCCTTTTTTTTGGCCATGCCCCACCTAAGCATCTCTAAAATCCTGATGCCCCCCCTCCGTGGCATTGTCACCAGCTGACCGCCATGTTCATTCTGATTTTAATTTTTAAAATGTGTCTGTCCCAATATATATTTATATACTGTGTATGAGGCCCCTAGAACCGTAAGAAATGCAAAAAAGATTCACTGTTAATAGCTCATTCTCGAATTGCCCCCCTTAAAAATCAACTTGCCCCCCTGTGCCCCACGTTGGGAACCACTGATCTAGACAAAACCTCTCGTGCATAAATGGCCTAGGACTAACTAAGCACTTTCCCCAAACATTTGTGCATGGGAGGTTTTGCCTTGGGTACAGGTACAAATGAATAAAGGGCAGGGTACAAATGAATAAAGCTGACATGGTGGAGTTAGAAGAAGAAGAAGAGTTAGTTTTTATATACCAACTTTCTCTACCACTTAAGGGAGAATCAAACCGGCTTACAATCACCGCTGTTCATGTGGAGGAGTGGGGAATCAAACCCAGTTCTCCAGATCAGACTCCACCCCGGCTCTTAACCACTACACCATGCTGGCTCCGATGATCGCTAGTAATGATGCAGACTCTATCCAATCTGCCCCAGCATCCACTGATTCATGCAAACAATGTACGCAATAGCTGGGGCCAAGATTTTTGTAATTCTTTTCAAAAATTACTTTTCTCTTACAGAAACACCAGAGACTCATCACTACGTTATCAGAGGCTATTCTGCAGTGGAGCAAGGCTGTCTGTTATGGGAGATTCTGCCATTCTGCTGGTATAACTGTTTAGCAGCCCTGAGAGCAATTCTTGTCCATAGTAAGTATGACTATTTCATGATCTAAAATGACTCTGGTCTCTTAGCTGTCTATCGACCAGTGGTGGTCATTATTGTAAGGAGCCACAGGTCCCCCATGACAGGTCCCCCATTTTGAATGACCCACATCGAAATGTTTTGTTAAAAGTCTCCCTCTTTGCTCCTTCCAGCAGTCAAGCACACACATTGCCCAGAATGTTTCCTGTGTGCATGTGAAGAAATGGGTTCTTGACTATAAAAGCTCTTGCCATACCGCAACACACTGGTTCTTCTTTAATGTGCCATTGAACCATTTGTCGATTTCAAGAACAGTATTTCCAAAAATAGGTAATGCATCAAAGACAAAACTTGGTACAACCAAAGTGGAATATTGGCCTTTAGACTCTCATATCTCACATTTTCCTTACAGCCATACAAAACTATTTCAAGAATTGCTGTTTTTCACCGTGGGAAAGTGTTTCAGACAAAAATAACTATTTACATATATTGCTGTCACATTAGAACTGTAAAATCTCTCAGATTATTTATCTCCCTTTAATTTGGGGAAGAATAGCTTATTTTTTTAAATTTAATTCTCATACATGCCTCAGTTTCAGAAGTAGAAGTTCCAAATATCACGAGATCAGGGGATCCCATTTGTTTTTAAGTGGAAACAGGAAGTACTCCAACATTGTATGCTAATAATAATACTTTGTATTCATTGTGTGGCCTTTGGCAACTGTTCAAGTCTGAAACCTCTAGGTTTCTTGTATGCCATTTACCCTATTGGAAAGTCACCCCAGAGAACGTTTTGTATGCCTTTGTCTCATTGAAATCAAGGAGAGAGATGAGTGGTCTTCATAGCCATTAGCTTTCTTTGGGCTGTGCCTCCTGAATGAAGTCTGCAGGTCGCCCAGCAGGGTCAGTCTGACCATTTACTCCTCAAGGTACCCCAGTAAAGATCTTTCTGAAAACGCCGCAGTGATAAACAGAAGGCAGGCAAATTTTCAACATTCCAATAAAATACATGTTAAAAAGTCATTGGATTTGTTATCGGTTCATTTCTTCTCTTTTTTTTCCCTCTCCCCCACCCCATTTTTTCAATATATTTTATTTTTGCATTTGAAGTACTTTCTGCCTGAATTTGATTGGTAGAATATACAGCTCCCATGAAAAAATCAGCTTTGGGCATTGGAGTGAGAACAGTTGTTGGCCATAAGCTTCTGCTGAGGTCCTAAGGATACAATACCTTTTTTTTTTTAATTGGCCATCAAGCTGTGGACAGATATTGTAACAGTTTCTTTAGAATACTTTTTTTTTACTTCTCATGTGAATTTGCATACCAATGAAATAAAAAAAAAAATAGGCACTTCCTGCAAATAATTAGTTGGAAGCTTGGATTTAAAGAAAGCAAAAGGCTACAGGCATTATGGCAGAGGGATGGTACCAAGGAAGCCGCAGAAAGGAGTCACTCCTCTTGCACTCAGAAAGTGCTTTTGATTTAGAGTTTGAGGCTGGCAACTTTTTACCGCTATGTGACAGGGATTAACCATTTTCCTGGTCTAATAAGTTTCCCTCTAATGAGTTCTTTCATTACCTTTATTTTTCATGGCAAATCACCGGATCTGTCCTAGATCCAGCCATGCCGCTGCGGAGATGGGTGTTTTAACCTCTCTCCTAAAGAGTAACAGTAGTCGAGGATATGGAGACAGACTTGAGTATAGAGTCCAACTGTGCACTGGCCTTTATTGCAACTTGTTTAGCATTTAAGCCACAACAAAGTGCTGAGGCTTATTTCCAGAAACATAACTAGCTAGAGGAATATTGGCAAGAAGGCTTATGTCAAGCCTTGTATCGCTTCTCTTGCTTCTGATGTCTCCTTGTCCATCAGGTTCTTCTGGCTTATCCCAGAAATCTTTTATACATTTCATAGAGAATGCTTATTGACCTCTGAATTCAGATTCTTAGGCTTCCAACAGCCTCCTAAATATATGGCAACTGATCCCACAGAGGGCAGAACCTGTATGATATCACAGTAGCTAAGCCATGGGCATCCAAAGAGACCATCATTTCCTAGCCAGTCTTTGACAAGTTGTCCACATTGATTACGAGTCCTTTTTCTTGAGTGGCAACACCAAATTTCCAATGTTTAATTTAAGTATAGTTAGGTAAAGGTAAAGATAATTCCCTGTGCAAGCACCGGGTCATTCCTGACCCATGGGATGAGGTCACATAGTTAGAATGTTTCCCCCCCCCATACTAATGTAGATAATTTATTAACATTGATTTCCTCCAGCGATTACACAGTGGGGTCACCTTGTATTGTGAAGTCCTTTTGTAACTTCTTGATACAACTCACAAACTTTTCAGTAGATAAATGTAGGTCCATCAGTCTCAAGGGCTACTATTATGGCTCTTCTAACATACTCCGCGCAAAAAAAGAGAGGCTCTTCCCATGATATTACTTGTAACAATTTTCTGCTTGTTTTTCAATTAGAGTTACCAATCCAGGATTGGACAGCCAGAAATATCTGTTCTCTGGTGATGTAAGCTCAAGAGAATGGAAAATATAGTTATTAATGAACCACTAACATATATACCTATTTAAATATCAGTGATTTAATTATTGATCCGGGCTGTCTCATGGATCTTGCCCTTCACAAAGGAATTGATACTTTCAAGTTGTTAAGCACACTTAATCTTTACCAAAAAGCTCAGGTGGCTTCTTAGATAATGGGCTTTTCTTGGGAAAGATACACACGTAGAAAAAAAAATTGCAACTCACCTGAGTGGTTATAGATTGTTCTTTCCCCACCCCTCCCCATGCCAGTTCAAGACTCTGTGGAGGAAGGCAATGGTAAACCACTCAGTTGCCTTGAAAGCCCTGTGGCTGGGGTTACCATAAGTCACTTGTGACTTAACTGCACTTACATACATTCACATGCCATTTCCATGGATTTTTTTTTAAAAAAAGACAACTAGTAGATAATTAATTTGTTGATGTGCCCTTCATAATTGCTGTGGCATACATTTATTTTGTCTTCAGGATAAGTATATCCAGGATAAGTCTATCCTGAAGAGCCAGGTTGGTGTAGTGGTTAAGAGCGATGGTTTGGAGCGGTGGACTCTGATCTGGAGAACCGGGTTTCATTCCCCACTCCTCCATATGAGCGGCAGAGGCTAATCTGGTGAACTGGATTTGTTTCCCCGCTCCTACACATGAAGCCAGCTAGGTGACCTTCGGCTAGTCACATTCTCTTAGCCTCACCTACCACCCAGGGTGGCTGTTGTGAGGAGGGGAAGGGAAGGTGATTGTAAGCTGGTTTGATTCTTCCTTAAATACAACATACTTGCATTGGATCATTTCCCCCACTACTCTTAATACTGGATTTAGGACTCAATTCGAGGTTTTGGGAAATTTCCACCAACAGAAAGGATATTTGCTAATCCCCCCCCCCCCATGCTGTTCCATCCTGGGGATCCCTTGTCTCCCAGGAGCAACATTTCAGGGATACTCTGGCCTACATTGGCAGGGAAAAGGCAAGGAAATTATGTTCCACTGACAGAAATCCCTTCCATCAGGACATATTTACTGCAAGATCCAAGTCTGGGTTCAGTCCTGGACTACATGAAGTACAAATAGATGAAAATGCCCCTGAGGAGGTACAGAGTATATTTTCCTCATCAGTAACTACAGTGAGTCTTCTCACATTAGGGGGTTAATTGGAATGGCTACTGGAAATTCAACATCAGATTTAGATGATGAATGGTTCTTATCCTTTATTCCCATAACTTCTTTTTTTCTTTTTTCTTTTAAAGAGAAGAGTCATAGTGCTCTGTCCGGACTGGATCAACTGGGCAACTTGTTCTTTATCTTCACAGAATCTTGATGGCTTTCATTCAATGAATCTGCGAGAGCTGCCGTAGGGTTGTATGCTTTCTACGAGTATCAATAGATTTGTAAAGTGTACAAGCTGGATAAGCAACAGTGACAGCTTGGGGAAGTATATGCACCTGTTTATTAAGAAGATGCTAACAAGGGCAAATCTATAATAAGAACACGCACCAGAACCCCGTTTTCCCAGCCAGTTTTGCATGCAGGCCCACATTGGAGGTTATCTGTCTTATCAGTGCTCTGCGTCTCCCAGAAAAACAGAACAGCTGAAGAACATACACTTAATCTGTGCCAAGGGGGGGAGGGGTTATTCACTCAAAACTCCTTCGGCAGCAAATATGAGCTTGTCCATCGTTTTCCTTGTGTTGTCAATATAGCAAGGAGAGGATGGAGCAATGGGGCTGTTTCCAGTAGATTCAGATTCCGAGGGTGCTTTTTATTTGTGTGCTGTTAAATTTAACTGCTCTAGAATTAAATCATAATTTTTTGCTTTGTGAGCGGCCGCCATGTTTGTAAAGATATAGCTGCAAGAGCGCGCATGAACATATTTTATTTATTTATTTTATTATTCGTTTTTATTCAAGACATTTGTTGGTCACCTAAATAAGACGATTACAGAAAACACAAAAAAAACCCAATAAAAACAATATGAATAAGAACATAAAGAAAGGCCCTGCTGGATCAGACCAAGGCCCATCAAGTTCAGCAGTCTGTTCACACAGTGGCCAACCAGGTGCCTCTAGGAAGCCCACAAACAAGACGACTGCAGCAGCACCGTCCCGGACCCAAAATAATAGGCATGCTCCTCTGATACTAGAGAGAATAGGTATGCAGCATGACTAGTATCCATTCTAACTAACAGCCATGAATACCCCTCTCCTCCATGAATATGTCCACTCCCCTCTTAAAGCCCTCCAAGCTGGCAGCCATCACCACATCCTGGGGCAGGGAGTTCCACAATTTAACTATGCGTTTTGTGGAAAAATACTTCCTTTTATCTGTTTTGAATCTCTCACCCTCCAGCTTTAGCAGATGACCCCGTGTTCTAGTATTATGGGAGAGGGAGAAAAGCTTCTCCCTGTCCACTCTCTCCAAACCATGTATAATTTTATAGACCTCTATCATGTCTCCCCTCAGCCGCCTTCTTTCCAAGCTAAACAGCCCAAAGCGTCTGAACCGCTCCCCATATGATAGTTGCTCTAGTCCCCTAATCATTTTGGTTGCCCTTTTCTGCACCTTCTCAAGCTCTGTAATATCCTTTTTTAGGTGTGGTGACCAGAACTGTACACAGTATTCCAAGTGGGGTCTCACCATAGATTTGTACAAGGGCAGTATGATATCAGCAGTTTTATTCTCTATTCCTCATCTAGTTATGGCCAGCATGGAATTTGCCTTTTTTACAGCAGCCCCACACTGGGTTGACATCTTCATTGAGCTATCCACTACCACCCCAAGATCCCTTTCTTGGTCTGTCGCTGCCAGCACAGATCCCATCAGAACAACAGTTATTAAAACCAGTTATAGAACAACAGTTATTAAAACCCATAAAAACCACAATTTAAAAATACCAATTAGGACTGCCAATAAGTAAAAACTGAAATTACCTTATTCAGAGTCAGACAGTGGGGCCATCTAGCTCAGTATTTTGCCTAAGGCTGGCGGCAGCTCTCCTGGAAAATATATATATATTTTTTGCTACCAGCTACCTGTTCTCCTTTTCTCTTAAGATATCAGGGATTGAACTAGGACTTTCTGCTTATATAACATGTGCCCTACCACAGGACTATGACCCTTCCCCACCCCGCACATGAGCCTGCACAATTCTGAAGTTCCTGCAGGCCCATTGCAAGCATTCACGGGAAACTGAGTTTTCCCATGACTCTTGGGTACGGATGCGGCCATTACAGACTGTGAAAAGTAAGTAGTTTTAAAATTCTCCCCGGGGGGGGGGGATTTTTTGAGGTAGAGTCACCAAATTCACATCGTAGCTTCACAAGACTCTCCTTGCATGAACCCCGAAGTTTGGTGAATATTGGGTGAGGGGATCCGATTGTATGGGGTCTGGAAGGGGTCACCCCCTCTTCCACAGAGAAGCATTGTAAACTTTACCATACTTCTCTATGAAGGAGGGGAGCAGAACCCTTTCAGACCCCATAAAATCGGGTCCCCTGACCCAATCTTCACCAAACATTAGGGTTCATGCAAGGAGAGTCCCTTGAAGCCACCCTGAAAATTTGGCAACTCTACCTCCAAAAATTCATCTACAGGAGCTTCAAAAACATCTCCATAGACTATAATGGACCTGATTTTTTTCCGGTAGACCCTTTACCGGTATGAGTATTTGGCTTATTCTGAGTTTGCCGAAAAAATGAGCCCTATTTATTTATTTATTGTATTTCTATCCCGCCCTCATTCCCAGCAAGCCGGGCTCAGAGCGAGTAACAATAGGAGAAAAACAAGTTGAAACATATATTAAAACCTGAACCCAAAATTTACCAATATATTTTTTTGCACAACCCTACTCACAAGTACTGCAAGTGAGAGAAGGCACAAGCGCAAAATTAGCAAGCGCAACCCAGTTTGCATCCCTGAAGTATTGCACAGCAGACTACATGATTAAGAGAGGGGCCATTCATGTTAGAGAATCACCAGTCCAGAACTAGCACCAACAATGTTACCATTCGGGGAAATCAGGACAGCTGATGATGTTTGTACAGCTGGCAGTTATTTAGGACTCCACCAGGAAGGAAGGTTCGTCTGTGCCGTGTTGCTGTATGGTGTCAAAAACAGGAGTGTAGATCTCTCTGGAGAGAGAAAAGGTTAAGTGCTTTTTGATCAAAGGAGCTGGGCGGTGCCTGTTCCAGAGGGTCTCCACGGAGTTAGGAATGTATCCCAGACAGACACAACATAAACACAGGACCTGGAGAGATGATTTCTTATCACACGGAAAGAGAAGCTGGATTTGTGGCTGATATGGCCAAGTGTGTGTAGGGCTCAGGGTCACATCTTGGAGTGGAATGGCCCAGCCACACCCTAATGTCCTAAATGATGACTTCGAGGGCCACTTTGTTCCAGACAGCACTCTCTCAGATAAACACATCCTTAAGTGGAAGGTTGTGAAGGTGAGATGAATGCAGCTCAGTGGCAGAGCATCTCCTTGGTATGCAGAAGGCCCCAGGTTCAATCCCCGGCATCTCCAGTTAAAGAGATTAGGCAAGTAGGTGATGTGAAGAACCTCTGCCTGAGACCCTGGAGAGCCACTGCTGGTCTGAGTAGACAATATGACTTTGATGGACCAAGAAAAATGATATTTTTTAATGATCTTGCATAAACCTTCCTGTGTTGGCACAGTCAGGTTTTCCTCTTCTCTATGTGTTTGTGTTTTGCAATTTGTGTTTCATGTGCAAAAAAGAAATAAGTAAGGTTTTGTTACAAATTAAGAAGGAACCCTAAAACAGTTCTTAGTGACATGGGAAGCCAGAGAGCCCAGGAAAATAGTCTAGGTGCTGCACGGATCCCATCCAATCTCACCAAGGGGGTTACATTTCTGCTGACTCACAGAAAGTTCTCAAGCTGCCCACTTCACTGATTCTATGGATTATTCCACAGACAGAATCTCTTGGAAGTTTCCTAGAGACTTCTGGAAGCTTATATATAGGGGAGGACACCAGACAGGAGAGAGACAATTGCCCAGGGCTTTCTATTTAAAGGTAAAAGTAGTCCCCTGTGCAAACACCAGGTCATTACTGACCCATGGGGTACCATCACAGCCTGACGTTTCCTAGGCAGACCATGTTTAGGGGGTGGTTTGCCATGACCTTCCCCAGTCATCTGCACTGCAGCAAGCTGGGTACTCATTTTACCGACCTCGGAAGGATAGAAGGCTGAGTCAACCTTGAGCCGGCTACTTGAAACCGACTTCCGTCAGGATCAAACTCAGGTTGTGAGCAGAGCTTTTGACTGCAGTACTGCAGCTTACCCCTCTGCACCACGGGAGTTTACCATTGGAAATGAGTGGGGTCTGGGTACATTAATAAAAGTGGGGGTGGGTGGGAGTAGCTCTGGTCTCCAGCGGTAACTAGTGGACAGAGGCGACAAGGAACACACTACTGCATCTGTTCAGAAAATCTACATACTAAAAACAAAAGAGAAGTCAAGTGTGCTAGAATGAACCACCTAGCTGGTCTCATAGGTCTTTTATGCATGGGTTGGATCTCCCTGCTTGGACCTAGGTTCATTGCACATTAAAGTAACCTGGGTTGGGGGAAACTATGCATTGGCTTGAATGTTCAGGGACGAAACTGTGTGCTAATCGAGCCATGAATACAGAAAAACAGTCTCCCAAGCTCAAATCAAGTCCCACCCCTTTAAATGCTGCTCTGTAATTGGCTGACTTCACAGTGCTCCCCGTGAGAGAAGATTTCCTTCCCTCAAAATCCAACTGCTGCATAAAAAAACATTTTAAGAACAAAAACAAAAACCGGAAAAATCTGACAGGGTGGGGGAGCAATCCAAGCCTCGTTTTTTAAAAAGCCTTTCTTTTGCTCAGAAAGAGCTCCGAGGTAGCAGGAAACAGGAAGCACTTTAATCCCCACCTCTTTACACACTGCTTTGTGATTGGCTGTGAGAGAAGCCAATCTTCTGTTTTCCCCTGTTTAACCATCACATGCTGCTTTGAGGAGGGGGTTGGAAAAGGGTGGGGCGTGATCGCACGGGGAAGCTCAACCCGAGAACAGAGTATGCACGCTCTGTGACTCCGGAATGAGCCAGGATGAACGGTTTAATTTGGGCCAGAAGAGGAATGGGAAAAGCCGGGTTCATTTTGCGTCGAAACGGCGTTGAGCTTCCAAGGAATGAGATAGCATGCATACTGAAAACTTTGATCCTGGCTGAAATGGGGAATAAAGGAGGTTAAAGCGACCAGGCATAAAACACCATAGTTAACCAATTCAAAGCACCAGTGGGGTCTCCTCCACAAATGTACCAATTCAGGATTATTATTAGTATTCTGTTCCATGGCACTTAAAAAAACAACGCTCTGATCTTCTCCATGGCACCATCTTCACTGACGTTTCTCAGCAAAGAGCTGTAATAACAACTGAGTACACTGGAACATCTGGATGACATTAAGTGGTGAGAGCAAAGCATGTGCAGAGCACTGAGTCAAGGTTTAAGACTGAAGTCTATCAATACTCATAACTTCTAAGTCAGGAATATTGAGAGGAAATGTTGACGGTTCTGACCTGGCGGCCCAGGGAGGGCAGGCTGTAGCCTTTGTATTACGTATAGCTTGCTCTTCAGTAAAACCGATCCAAATGAAGATGGAGAATTCCAAATTCGCATGAGCCAACCAACAAAACTGCTCACTGTTATGGAAGAAATCAAAAAGAATTACACAGGACTTGGCACAAAAGCGACATAACGGTGCAATTTAAGTATAGTAATTGTTCACATCGCATTCCTTTGAAACTTCTTTGTGACTCATTCTGCGCTTTGTGACCTTTGACATACAGAAGGAACTATGAAACGGGGAGCTAAAATAATCACACATGCTAGTTTTTCAAGCAGCCTCCGCCTAACTGGATTCCCTGTGTTTAAGGCCACATCAATGCGTTGTTACTTTGGCAGTCAAGAGAATCCTGCAGATAGTTATTGTATGCTCTTAAGTTCCATTGTTTTCAATAAAAAATGAAGTGTGTGCAGAATCCCGGCCCTCATAATGACCATAACGCCGCTATTTCATGCGCGTCGTGCAATAACGATAATGCCCACTTTTGCATTCTCTGTCGGCTATTAAAACCACACCTATTTAAATTCAAGTCATCTGGCAAACCCACAGGGTTTCAGGTTCCAGAAACATTTTTGTTGTAAGTTCCACATCTGAAGAAAGCAGATGACTTGGCACATGACTTCCCATGGGCGTGTATGTTCTAAAGTCTTATTCTTTCTGTTATGAGTATGAATTTTCCTTTCCAAGTGTGTGTGTGTATGTGTGTGTGTTGGTCTGCTTGCCAGCTCCCTTTGTTGTACTGTACTGCATTGCTTGCCAATATTAAAAAAAAAAAAAAGAGTCCAGAAAGATGTAAAACTAGAAGCAGAGGAAAGAGGCACCAGAAGTCATGTCAAAGTTTGGAGAGCCTACCTGGGAGTGAAGGCTATGTTTCAAAAACAGGAAAAGAAACAGGGATGCAAAAAATTAAAGAGATAAATTGGACTTAAACATGAATAAGACAAAGAAAAAAAGGGGTGGTGAGATAAAACGTTAGAAGCAGCTAACAAAAACCTTGTTTTCTGATAGTGTATTACAGTTTCTCTGTCACTTTGTTGCTTCAGAGGATCGTTTTAAATGCATGCTGCTGTGGATTATGACAAAACATGACAATACAAACTATTTTGACAAATCTGGTTGAGTATCAGAAGTCGTCCCCCACCCCCAATCAGTCACTTAATATATCACATTTGCAGATACAAAGTAAGGAAAGTGAAATAATAAAATTGTGTCTGATTTTAATTATCTATAATTAAAATGCAGATGAGGAAAAACCTTTTGCAGAGATTGCAAATATTCCCACACATTTGAATGTTATTATTTGGATATCTAAGGATGCTTCTCCAATATTTTTAAGGACATAGGTGTGCTTTCCAGATGTACATTTTATGGTGTATGAAAATATAGTGCCAGGAAAACTAATGTGTGGTAGGAATGCCAGGCCCCCATTAGGGGCAGGGGATCCCCCTTTGGGCCTCCTCCCCCAGTGCCATTCAGCCAGCCAGTGGGGGACTTACCAATAGTAAATTTAGGTCTTGGCCTGGCTGTCGTCAATGTGACGACATCACTTCCGGAAGTGGCATCGTCGCGTCGGCACCTCTCTCCCTCTGCAGCTGGTAAGTCCCCCCTCCCCAACCAGTTGCCGGGGGGACCTGGCAACCCTAATATGTAGGGAGAAGATGCAGTTAGGATAAGCATCCAGAAAGCCTTCTGCGATTTTCCCCGTTCACTACATTTGGTAATGGGGCTCCCAGCAGGTAACTGTACTAATGAATAAAGCAAGGATGTCCACTTCAGAATGGATATATTCATCAGATTAAGGGTGTTGGGCTAGAGGAGAATTAGAGAAGCAATGTTCTCTGCCATGCTCAACAGAGAACTGCTCTTTGTAGGGATGGTAGGGAGAGGAATATAAGGAGGCCAAATCCTGGTAGAGTAGGGCTGCCAACAACCTGAAGAAAAAAAATGTCCTGCCCTCTTAATAGAGGTTTAATGAGATGTTATTTACCTCAGTGCCATGAAAAGCATCACCTGCTCATTCCCACACATTAAGCATCTCTTAAATGTGCAGGATAGGTGGTTGGCACTTGTATGCAAAGGCAACTTCTAGAAGAAGATGTCATAAAGTCATTGAGGAAAGAATTGACGCGGAAGCCAAGCGGATTAGCAGTCTTGTCCAGGATACCCATCAGAAAGTCCACAGCCACATAGAAAAAGTGTAGTTTATTTTACAGTGCAGAAATATATACAGATACTCCTTTCACACTCTCCGCTCATAACATCCCGCATAGAACTGCGGTTTCACTTCAATATATACACCTGGTGGTTGCAGCCACCAATCACAGTAGATACCCAATTATCCTGGCATTGCTACTGCATTGCATCAGCCACCTGGCTCTAGCTGGATCAGGCCAGCTTTCTCTAGCTCCCCAGGTACTTTCCAGGCTGATTACATCATCCTTAGATCCCTCTGATCTATCCTGCCCTGTCAAACTAAACTGACAGACTTGTAATCTTGACAAGAATTGGATTGGTGAGTTCATGCCAAGGCAAGAAGGGAGGATATGTTGTGGGTTCCAGGACCTCTGCTGACTTCACTCTTGCCGTACCTCTATTTGGCAAGGATGAATTTCATTGCCTCAGCACGTACTCCAAGAAGCAGGTCTGCTTTTTCCACCGACCCCTTCGCTCCCAGGAAACTAAAGCCACCATGGCCAGGGAGACCAGCTTGTTTTTCCTTGAAGAAGCACTGGCACACTGAGAACTAGGTTTTCAGTGTACTAAAATAGGAAGAGTATAATAGATGTTCTTAAATCAAAACAGCTCTGTAGTCTTTTGACAGAGTAGAGGTTAATAATTGAAACAAACCACTGCATTTTTTAAAAGTTGACACCTCTCACTCTTGGAGGCCACTGTAAGTGAAAATACCTGGAACACAGGAAATTAAGTTCTTCAGTTCAGCAAATTTTGTTTGTGGATAGATCTCCTGTAGGTTTCCACACAGACCTATGAAAGTGTTCATTAAAATGTAAACACAATTTGGGTCAAATGAACAATGGCCTTCCCATCATTTATTCTTGATCGCTGAGATCAAATGGATAGAGAAGATAGGGAAGAGGCTAGAGAAAACTAAAAAAACTTGGCCTCGTTGGGCTAATGTTCTTATATGTAATTTGAGCTTCCTGCATCCTCCCCACAGTGGGCTTCAAGCTTGGTCCTGAGCCAGATTATGAGGCTAAACACACATTAATTTCCTTCTGAAACAGCTTCTTCTTCCTTTCACACGCGCTATCTTCTTTAAATTATCTTCTCAGATTTTTCTTTTCTCCAGAAACAAGAAAATCCTCATTATATACTGTGGGCTGATCTGCAGATCTATGATCGTGGGAGATAACAGAGTAAAGCAAAGAGTAGAAATAAGATTTTATGGTATATAAGAGTAAAAACCTCAAGTTCCCAAATGCATTTTTCTGTGACACAGCCAAAGTACAATGGGAGTTTGACCTCTCAGAAGTACAGAGATCTTGGATATAATTTGCATGATGTACTCTCTGAACTTTAGATAGCTGACGTATGTGGTTCAGTTTATATGTGTGACTTTCCACAACCACACTGGCAAACTCTTTTACGGCCATTAACTTCAGTGGTCTTAAGAGTAGCGCTTGCAGCTCTGCTTAGGATTGCATTCTGAACCTTGTTTGCATGTGTGGTAGAATTAAGAAGCGATGTGTGAAGCATGTCTAGGATGTGATGAAGAAGCCCTTTTATGGATCTATTTTTGTACTCCATATTTATATGCTCTAAAAATTAGGCCCAAGGAAGCTAGCAGAACATGCTGAACATCCTATGAAACAGAGGTACACTAGGGTCTGTATCACTGTTATTGTCTTTGTAAACCGGTGGGAGGTTTTGGGGGCGGAGCCTGAAGAAAGTGGGGTTGGGGGGGAGGGACTTCAATGCCATAGAGTGCAATAGCTATAGCGGCCATTTTCTCCAGGTGAACTGATCTCTATCAGATGGAGATCATTTGTAATAGCAGGAGATCTCCAGCTAGTACCTGGAGGTTGGCAACCCTACTGCTGCAGGAGGTGGAGCCAGCTACAGTCATGCAGTGAAGATCTTTGGGCTGTGGTGGCAGCTACTGCCAAAGCAAAGTTTAAAAAATAATCTGCAGAGCCAATCAAATCTCCAGCGGCCAATCAGAAGCCAATCAGAAGCGGCCAAGCAAAAGCCCCACCTGGCCCAACCCACTTTGTAAAAACACTTGGCAGGTGTCAGAAAAGGTGTTGGGGAGCACCATGGCACTCACAGGCACTACGCTGGGACTCCTGAGCTAAGCTAAGGACAAATTTAGCACTGCAGCACACTGTCTACGATGCAGAGGGGGGCTCACATGTATCCTCTCAGATATTTTATAAATTAGGAAACATGGATCAAAATATTTGTTATTTTAATTTATTTGTACCATTCTTTTCTCCCCAATGGAGACCCAAAGCATCTTATAACATAATTACAATTTAGGGGCGGGTCGTGGCTCAGTGGTAGAGCATCTGCTTGGCATGCAGAAGGTCCCAGGTTCAATCCCCGGCATCTCCAGTTAACTGTTAAAGGGACCAGATAAGTAGGTGATGTGAAAGACCTCTGCCTGAGACCCTGGAGAGCCGCTGCCGGTCTGAGAAGCCAAGACAAGACTGACTTTGATGGACCAAGGGTATGATTCAGTATAAAGCAGCTTCATGTGTTCATAATTTTCCATTTTATCCTCACACCAATCCCTGTAAGGTATATTAGGCTGAGAGACACTGACTGTCCCAAGATTACCCCGTGAATTTCCATGGCAGATTAAGGATTGGAACCTAGTTCTCCCAGATCCTAGTCCAGTGATGGCAAACCTTTTAGAGACCGAGTACCCAAACTGCAACCCCAAACCCACTTATTTACCGCAAAGTGCCAACACGGCAATTTAACCTGAATACTGAGGATATCCCCTCTTAAAGGCATCTAGACTAGATGCTATCACCACATAATGTGGCAAGGAGTTCCACAATTTAATTACACGATGGGTAAGTGGGTGTCCCTCTTTTAGTAAGGGATTTCACTGAAAGGTGGGAGGCGCTGCAAAGCCCGCGCTGTGGCCCGAGCGCTCTGCTCCCCTCCAGCTATGCCACGCTGTGAGCTATGCTCCCCTCCAACCTAGCTCCTCTCCAACCCCACCACGGGAATCACCTTCGCCTCAGACTCAACAGGCTGCCCTCCGCGCCCTCACGCCGCATGTGAGCCACCCTGCCGCATGTGATGGGGGGGTGAGGAGGTGCTCCCATTGGGCTGCTGGGCAGAGGGGTGACTGATGTGAGAAATGCCCTAGGCACGCATGGAGAGGGGGAGGCAGCCCGTTCCCACACCCCTCTGGCTTTTTAGTAACAAACTCAGGCGAACTCTGTGCTGAGTGTCCCCTCTGGCACGCGTGCCATAGGTTCGCCACCACTGTCCTAGTCTGACATTCTAGCCACTATACTGGCTCACAAATGTACACCTATCTACCAGGACAAAGCTGTTCTTTAACTCAGCTGCCGAGGAATGTGTATATAGTAGGTTAGATCCAACATGCACATGTGTGCATTAATGTGTGCATTAATCCCCATGAAAGAACCTGATGGAAGTTGTTGAACTCTTTTATTACTACCAGCCAAAGAGTGACTCCCTCTTTGTAATTGTGGGACATTCTTCTTGTGAGTACGTAGGGTTGCTAACCTCCAGGTGGTGGCTGGAGATCTCCTGCTATTACAACTGATCTCCAAGCGACAGAGATCAGTTTCCCTGGAGAAAATGGCCGCATTGGCAATTGGACTCTATGGCATTGAAGTCCCTCCCCACTCCAAACCCCGCCTTCCTCAGGCTCCACCCCCAAAATCGCCAGGTATTTCCCAACCTGGTGCTGGCAACCCTATGAGTAAGAGGGCTGCTCAGTTGTAGGCTTGCAAGCCGCTTTATGTGACATCAGACTAGATAAGAAGACTCGGCCCTTCTGGCTGCCACAGAGATGTCACAGGCCTTTTGGCTGCCATTGGCTAAGCAGCTATGATTTGACAGCCTCCTTTGCTCTGATGTCACAGAGGTTTTGACCAGCCTCAGCCTATGTCGCTGAGGACGGAAACAGAGTGAGATCAGAGTTCTGAGATCTGTCAGTATCCTGGGTACAATTAATAGGGCTGCCAGGTCCCGTCTCTCCTCCAGCAGGAGGCTATGGTGCTGCGGCTGGGTTTGCAAGCATGTGCGCATGTGCGCGCCGATGCACACATGGCACTTCCGGTTTACAACCGGAAGTGCCGCCTCGCGAGGGGGCTTTTCCTCTTAGTTTGAGTGGTAAAGCGGCCCTTCACCACTCAAACTAAGAGGAAAAAGCCCCTCGCAAGGCAGTACTTCTGGTTGTAAACTGCGTGGTGTGAGCGCACGCGTGCACATTTGCCCCCGACCCTCAGGCAGAGGGGCGAATTGCCAGGGGTTTGCCCGCCACCACCGGGCACCTGGCAACCCTAGCAATTAAATTGCCTCATCTATTGCAGCACACCACGTCTTTTTGAACGGCACTTTGTGGATGCAGATCAGCTGAGCAGCATCGTAGTCTTTCTGCTGGAAAAACACCGCCATTTCTGACGGCTTCTAATGTACGATATGCTGTAGCGAGGCCAGAAAGCCTCAGCATCCAGTCCTGCATTGGCTTATCTCCTTCTAGTGAGCTGCAAGCGAGCCAGATTCAGCTAACGGCTTTTCTTGTTGTCCTTTCTCAAGAGGACTCCAGCCAAACTTGATCATTCACAACTGCCCCTTTAATAAGACCTGTGCAGCAGAGGGGGATTTCCTGGCCGAGTCTTCAGACTGCAGGCAAATGCTTTTGGTTGGCGGCCAAGTTGCTTTGTACCCCTGCTTTTGTTGAGGGGAAAAAAGGCATATTCAGTGACAGCACTGTGTAATTTGTTTTGGTGGTAGCTCTCTGCATTCACCTAGCTGAATAGGCTCTGTACCTAGTTTTTTTCAATTAAATTACTCTCCTACTTTCTGCTGTTTCTTTTGTTTGCTGATTGTCCCCCCCCCCCCCCGCAAATATGTTTGCCGGTGGGGCCTGCATCGCAGTTACATAAAATATACCCAGTGGAGAATTCACACACTTCCAGTAATGTTATTGTTAAAGAGGGCCAGAGAATAGCTCAAATGCCAACCTTCTTGAAACTGCGCCTTCCTTCCTCCTGAGACATGTTCTCAGCATATTTGTTTAGGAGGTAGAAGGTGGAGAAAGGAACATTAAGTACATCGTCGCAGTCTTTTCCCCTCACAACAAATATATGCTCTTCTCGATTTATCTCCAGTCATTCAAAGTAAGCCCAAATATACCAATGATGTGTGAACAGTGCTCAGTTCGAATCGCACTTTGATCACAGATCGTGAAGAGCACCTTCAAACATTGGGACAAAAGGATCATTTTTTTACAGGGTACTCAGAATGGTTCTACTTCGAGTTGCAAACGATCTGCGTGTATGCGTCTTGCACTGCTTTCCCATGGCTGCCCTATCCCTCTCACCTATCCAGTTGTCCCCTAGTTAAAAATGATAATTAAAATATAGGTGCTTTTCTCAGTCTTGATTGTGCTGGAAGGGGCAGGGGGAGCAGTGTGGCTTTCACGCTAGTGTTCCAGCTTTGGGCATTTTGCCTACCAGACTCTTGAAGTTGAACATGCTCATGTTATTCAGGCATTCTAAATTGGGTCACAAATACTTTGCATGTTCTGGCACTGTCAGTCAGGAACTGTAATTCCGTACTGTAAGTTCTGATCAGTGCAGTCGCAAATCACATAAGCATGCAAAATGTAGCAGATTTTAAATAATTCTTCAAGTGCCCATGATGACCCATAATCTAAATGAGCCAAGCCAGTAAATTGTGGACCTGAATTAATAGCAGCTACCCAGCCAGCTACTGTGTAGAATGGGCAGGCAATAAAGCCACCAGAAATACTGCTCTCACAAATCACAAACAAATAATCACTGTGCTCATATGGGATGTTTGATTGCAAGAGAACCACCTAGAACAACTGCCTTTGAACATGCTTGCTAACTATGCCAAATTTCTCTTAGCCCCACGTCATATCAGAACAACATGGCTCGTTGAAGAGAAAGGGTGGATATACTCAGGCTCTAACATGTTACACTGTTGACAGGTCTGCCTCAAGTCTGCGGCAGGGTCCATCAAACAGATATGCACTGGGAGTTCCCTGTTGAAATTTAGGTTCTCAGGCTTGTGGGGACCCAGTTCATGCTGGTAATATAGTGTGCAGAGAGATGGGGCGTAAGCGTTCCCCCTGCACTGTGTTCCTGGTCTGAAATGGCCACAAATAACAGATAACAGCTCACCAGGGCCATTTCAGGCTGACAAAATAGTGAAAGCCCTCTGTCCCCATGTACCAATCTGAATGGGGGCCCCAAGCAACAGAGAATCCAAGAATCCGACCAGGAACTCTCAATGTACTTCTGACTGAGAGGAACCAGGTCCCTCTTCGCCACCAGTGGGAGGTTTTGGGGACAAAGCCTGAGGAGGGCTTGGGGTTTGGGGAGGGGAGGGACTTCAATGCCACAGAGTCCAATTGCCAAAGCGCCCATTTTCTCCAGGTAAATTGATCTCTGTTGGCTGGAGATCAGTTAAAATAGCAGGAGATTTCCGGCTACTACCTGGAGGTTAAACAGTAGATACGTATGCTGAACAACGTTAGTTAAATTACAATAAACAGCACCAAAGCTCAATGTAAGTATAAATAGTTAGTATTAGCACAAGCAATGAAGCATTTACAACAACTGAACATAATCCAAGTGCAGAAAACAAAAATAGAAATAAGGCAAAAGGTACTTCAAATGATAGGTAACAGAGACTCCAGTTACAGCACTGAATATCCAAAAGGCAATGAGGTTGCTTCACCGTTCAGTTCCAGTCAATGTAAGTTCCAAAATGAAAGTAAGTAGACCAAAAGGTTCCTTCACCATTCAGTTCTAAACAAAGGTAAGTTCCAGTTCCAACAGGAAGTGAATTCCAAAAATGAACAAGGAAAATCAAAACGATTCTGAGGAGACTTACTTGGGATTGCACTGCCAATTATGCATCTTGTATCTCCAAAGTACAATGCAGTTCTGCCCTTGGTCACATTTCCCGTGGCAAATGATACACCAGATTTATTAACAGGGGTGGCCATGGGTACAAGAAGAAAAGAGACATCCCTACCTGCCTGGACCAACACAAGCCTACAGGGGGGCTCCTCCTCTCGCTATAATGATGTAGGGAGGTTGTTGCAAGGGCCCATTCAGATCATTCTGCAGCCATAGATCCTTAAGAAGGTCACTCCTGTTCTCCAAATACTGCATCATCAGCATAGGTTTTGTCAAAACAAATGAATCTCAGTGCTGAATTAATTTCTACATTAAAAAAGGTAAAGGTCCCCTGTGCAAGCACCGGGTCATTCCTGACCCATGGGGTGACGTCACATCCCGACGTTTCCAAGGCAGACTTTGTTTGTGGGGTGGTTTGCCAGTGCCTTCCCCAGTCATCTTCCCTTTACCCCCAGCAAGCTGGATACTCATTCCACCGACCTCGGAAGGATGGAAGGCTGAGTCAACGTTGAGCCGGCTACCTGAAACCGACTTCCGTTGGGATCGAACTCATGAGCAGAGCTTTTGACTGCAGTACTGCAGCTTAACACTCTGCGCCACGGGGTTCTTATAATTTCTACATTAAGGGGAGCTAAAACATTTTGCTTGTTTTTCATTGTTCCAAATTTGCTGAAGAGAATTTACAATCAAAGATGCCTGCAATATGTAATAAATAAACTTCACTGAAACTATTGGGTGATGTGTCTCTTTAGATGTAGAATCTTAGGATAAATATAAATTAATCCTTAAATATTCAGCTTGCCAGGAGATTTGAATGTACATATATATATTTTCAATGTAATTTCTAATATTGATTGGGAAAAAGAGAACATGTAATCATATATTATCTTACCAGAGCTTCTTCTCAGGATGAGATGAGAAGGCATTATAGATATCAAGTTAATTTACCCAAACATAGAAATGATATATGTCTAAATGCGCAAATAAATATGTCTAAATGCGCAAATGCGCAAATACATAAACTGTAGACTCCTAGCCTTACAGGTCAATTTCTGGGAGATTTAATCTTTTTTTGTCTTCTAATGGTGTGTGTGTGGGGGGGGGGAAGTAGTTACATCCTGAAAAACGTGTTGTCCTTAATTTCTCATAGAGAAAAATATTTTTTCTGCCAATGGAAATAAAGAGGCCAGACAGTAAGTAGTACCTTTCCTCAGATCAGCTACTGTTGGCATGTGAGCATGTCCTTTTGAATCCATCAGAGCTCTTCCTCAGGCAGACAGGAGAAGGCCAGAGGTGAACAGAATGATAGTTAACTGTACCTTTGTGGAAAGAAACTACCATTACAAAAGACACCTCTAGTTATATCAAAGGTTTAAACTGTTATTTCAAAAACACCGCAGACATATGAACTTGGAAAATGGCGACGAAGGTTTTCATGTCAGGAAAGTAGGTGGGGAAGTTGCCCTTCCCTATGTTTCAGGAACCACATGATCCTTCACAAGATGTCTCTGTAAGTCTTCTAGCTCATTAGTACTATACACTACAGTGACTCATCTTACAAGCAGTTGAAATGCCTTATCTACTAGGTCTGAATGTCAAAGGCACAAAACCTTTTGCATAAGAAAAATCTGTCCTATGTGAGTGACCTTGCTATGGCAATTATGTATATGAACTAACAGGTTAAATGCTTTTTCCAATACACTCATACTTCTGCAATGTAATCTTTAATATCTCTAAAAACAGACCTTTGGAGCTTACCGCAAATCTTCCGCAGCCGTGGAAATCTCCTTGCCTGCTCCCATCAAAATCCAAAATGGACGCCCTTGTGGCAATATCTGTTTTCTAACTCCCTGCTAAGAAAGGAACACTAATAAGCTTAATGCACTGTCTCAATTTCCTGCAAAGTTTTAATATCCGTTAGTGATCACCCACACAACATGCAAACCAGCCCCATCTTTTTTACTTGGTTAAGCTATACTACAGCCCTAACACAGTGCTATAGATATGATGTCTATAACAGTGCAATCCCAAACAAACTGACATCCTTCTGAGTCCAAGGAAGTCAGTGAGCTTAAAAAGGCTGTAACTCTGCTTGAGATTGCACTGTAAATAGCATAGAATATTCTAAGATTCTAAATATTATAGATATCCTGCATATTATAGGCAGTGTGTGTGTGCATGTATACACCATATATGAATATATGAATGTATATAATGTATACAGTACTCTAACAGGCCAGAACATGAATCTGTCTTGCAGAATGATACAATCTTAACAGCTCACACTCCATAAAACAAAAAGAGGATGTTTTGGAATCCTAACAGAAGTCCTGGTTTTTAATTTCTGCTCACAAGTTCCCCCTTGGTTTGGGAGCACTTCTCTTATATAAAGAGCCCCATGTTCTTTCATGTCACTCTTAAGCTTAAATGGCGCTTTGCCTATAGAGTTGCCAACCTCCAGGTGGTGGCTGGAGATCTCCTGCTATTACAACTGATCTCCAGACGACAGAGATCAGTTCCCCTGGGGAAAATGGCCACTTGACAATTGGACTCTATGTCAATGAAGTTCCTCCCCTCTCCAAACCCCACCCTCTTCAGGCTCCACCCCCCAAACCTCCAGGTATTTTCCAACCTGGAGCTTGCAACCCTATTTCCTACCAGCATGATATGTCTATAAATCAGTTGGCCTCGTAGCTGAGTCACTCTAGGATCCTGTAGATCAGCTGATCTCCTACCTGAGTCACATGATATTCATCCAAGTTAACTATGCATGTACTCATGATCTGCAGGAAAAAAGTAGACCACAAAAATTCTATGTCTATGATAGTCTACCATGAAGAAGCAGTACACATGGTGAGCACATGTTCACCCAATGGTTGGCCTATACTTATGGCGTATGAGGTGGTGAGTAGTATGTGGTCTTCCTGAGGACAACAATATGACAGTAGGTTTCATGCAAAGAGAAGAGATTACAGTAACAATCCGTTTGTTTCTCTTACCCCTCAGCGCTTCTTTAATTTAGACTCAAGTTTACTTCCATTCCCATGTTCAGATGGTGTTATTTCATTCTGTCACTGTAAATTACTGGTGCTGGAAACGCTGAATCAGGAAATGGGTTATAGCTCTTCAAGAAATGAATCCCACATTATGTCAAAGTGCTTCTGCTGCAGTTTATGTTGTGTCCCTCAGCGTGAGTCATTGTCACACATTTTGAAGGCCAATGTTACACATCAGCGTCTCCAGGATGTCAGCTTTTCTTCCTCTTGCAATCTTTGTGGGCAGATAATGTTGTTACGTGACTTTTGCTTAATTCTGAAGATGTACGATGGTGATTCTAGAGCTTCGGGTGCCGCCATCACAGCAGCAGAGAAGAGAGGAAGAAGTTACTTGTTTAGCTAGAGTTGCTTCATTAGTCTGGTAGGACTGCTTATATCTGCAAGAATGGAAGTGACAGGATGTCGTTGTTTTTTTTATTTCAAAACCTCTTGAAGGGGGAGGGATTATTAAAGTCAGGAGTCGGGTGCGGAACAGTAGGCAGGCCCAGAAGCTCAGGAAATGTTACTAATAATTTTTTTTGCAAGGAAATCCCCGGCCCTTTCCAGGAAAACAGGTGAAATTATCTGAGTAGATAAGGAGTTGTGCACAAGATCAGTCCCATGTAGTCATTTATTTGAACACGTAACACATGAAGTTGCCTTATACTGAACCAGACCCTTGGTCCCTCAGTCAGTATTGTCTACTCAGACTACCTCCAGGGTCTCAGGTAGAGGTCTTTCACATCACCTACTTGCCTAGTCTCTTTAACTGGAAATGCCAGGGATTGAACCTGAGACCTTCTGCATGCCAAGCAGATGCTCTACCACTGAGCCACAGCCCCTCCCCTATTTATTTAACTAGATGTATATCTTGGGTCACCGTAAGAGCTGACAGTGAGCTAATGCACTGTATCCTGTCCCTCCAGTTTCCTGGCCGTTGTTCATCCTCCAGCAGACTGGTCTCTTTCCAAGAAGAGAGTACTGGATGGACTAATTTATTATGTGTTTGTAAATAATTAAACCACCTCTGTTAGTCTCTTGCCATGAAAACCCCAAAAGGGGGTTTTCAGCTGCGACTTGACGGCACTTTACACACCCACAAATAATTAGAGACTTCAGAAACTTTTTAATAACTTTAATATAAAAATATTAAGTATAAATATTCTGAGATTCTTCCAATCACAGCTTCTTGCCAGCAGTTAGGATGCCATTTTAGTAGGACATACTCATTCTGCTTCCCCCTTCCTCTGCTTTCCCCTCTCTTCACATATGCCAATCAACCTTCAGAACCTCCTTCTTTCAAGCCCTTCAGTTCTGATGTTGACCTCTCTGTTGTTAGGACAAATGGCTGCTATGATGCATTCGTAGGGTTGCTAGGTCCCTCTTCGCCACCGGTGGGGGTTTTTTGGGGCAGAGCCAGAGGAGGGCAGGGTTTGGGGAGGGAAGGGACTTCAATGCCATTGAGTCCAGTTGCCAAAGCGGCCATTTTCTCCAGGCAAATCTGATCTCTTTCGGCTGGAGATCAGTTGTAATAGCAGGAGATCTCCAGCTAGTACCTGGAGGTTGGCAACCCTATGCATTAGGAAGAACTGGAAGGGTGGATTTAGGCTGAGAAACTGCTAACTTTATGATAAGGGAAGGAGACAAGGTTTACTTGCTTTCTCACCCTGCACTGAATTTGGGGTCTCTTGCTTCTCCACTGGGGAAGCTGCCGGGTGGAGGGAGTTGGGAGGATTGGAAATCATCAGCATGTTCCGTGGAAGCTTTAGCCCTTGCTTTCAGACACAGAAAACTGGAGAAGTGAACAGTGGACTTAAGTGACTGGTCCTGGCCAGTATTGCCAAACCAGCCATTTTACTTGTCTGACCCACAAAACCAAGAATTGGCAAATAATCTCTATCACAGTAGGGTTGCCAGGTCCCTCTTCGCAACCAGAGGGAGGTTTTTTGGAGCGGAGCCTGAGGAGGCATGGTTTGGGGAGGGGAGGGACTTCAATGCCATAGAGTCCAATGGCCAAAGTGGCCAAGGTGAACGGATCCCTATCGGCTGGAGATCAGTTGTAATAGCAGGAGATATCCAGCTGGTATCTGGAGGCTGGCAACCCTATATCACATTCCAAAAAGCAGAGCAAACCTAGTAGACCAGGCTTCACACATGAGCTACCCTGAGAGCAGTCTGGGACTGATCAATTCGGTTCCTGGAGCCTCACAGCCCTGCCCCTGGCCTCACCTAACTGTCCTGTGTGTTTTGAACCTGGAAACCGAGGCCCATCAGCACACACCTGTCAGCATCTCATCTCTATTTCACTGCTGCTGCTGCTGCTGCTGTGGTCCTTTGCGGTTCTGCCCATCACAGCACTAAAATTAGGGACATTCTAAAATTAGAGGGGAAAGCTGTCAAAATGTGGCGCGTCAGTGGAACAACGACAGAGATGCAGAAGTGTAGGAGGAGACAGTTGCTGGTGCCAGGAGATGTGGCCTGCGGCTCACAAACTGCCTACGCAAGACTCAAGGAGGCTACTGAGCGCCAGCACAGTGTAGTGGTTATAGCGTCACGCTAAGACCTGGGTCCAATTTTCCATTCAGACTTGAAGATCACTGGGAGATCTTGGGACCATTACCCTCTCTCAACCTAATCTCTCTTGCAGTGCTGTTGTGAGGCTAGAATGAAGGGAGGGGGAAACCAGGGAGGCTGCCCTGAGGCCCTTGAAGGAAGGGTGGCATAAAACCCTGGAAGTTTTTAAGCAGAGGCTAGATGGCCATCTGTCAGCAATGCTGATCCGATGACCTTAAGCAGATCATGAGAGGGAGGGCATCTTGGCCATCTTCTAGGCATGGAGTAGGGGGTCACTGGGGGTGTGGGGGGGAAGTAGTTTTGAATTTCCTGCCTTGTGCAGGGGGTTGGACTAGATGACCCCGGTGGTCCCTTCCAACTCTATGATTCTATGAAAAACAGGTGATGCTTTGCGTCTGCTGCTGCAGCTTCCTTTCCTGCTCCCATTTTGGATCTGAGGTTGTGGTTGGATTCGAGAGCTTTAAAAGAATGTAAGTGGGCAAAGAGACACCTGGTGAAAATCAGGGACTTTCCAAGGGTATTAAGTTAAAGAGAGCCGACAATATTAGGAAACAACTGGCCCATGGCCATCGGATGAGAAGTGTACTGCTGTTGCTTACATCGCTGAGTCCAGCTGGACCCTAAGCAGTGTGGTCTCCGCTACTGTACTTCAATTTGCCATCTCCTAAAGCTCCTGCCCCTCTTCCAATGAAAACTGTGTCACCAGTTTTTCAATCTTTATTATGAAATAAATAAAAATCCAGCATGGTGGGTAGTCTTACAGAAAAGATCTCCAGATAAGAAACACAATGAAAAACAGGCTGCTCTTTGCACAAGTCGTGAAAAAGAGTTCGAGAGCCTTGGCTAGAAATGATGGGGTGGGGGGACCGACGACAACTGCTAAATAATGAGTGAATGTAAAGTCAACGCAGAACTATCAGCCCTGCTTGGAAGGGCGAAAACGCACAGTCGCTTTAGCCTCCTTTATTCCCTGTTTCAGCCAGGATTCAGCCGGGATCGAACACATGCGTTTTGCCGAACGTGAGTTCGATCCCAGCTGAATCCTGGCTGAAACAGGGAATAAAGGAAGCTAAAGCAACCACGCGTTTTCGCCCAACGTTTCTCTGAATTCTCTCCTGTTCAGTCTCTCTCTCTCTCTCTCTCTCTCTCTCTCTCTCTCTCTCTATACACATACATACATATGTGTGTGTATGTGTGTGTGTATATATATATATATATACACACACACACACACACACACATACATACATATGTGTGTGTATGTGTGTGTGTGTATATATATATATATATATATAACTCCGGGACGGCGTTTGTGCTTACCAGCCAGCCAGACTTTGTAGACATTCTCCCACACTGGGAGAAAGAAAAATAACTCGCTGGCACTGATTACATCTTCCACAAGTATGGAGAGGAGGAATCTCTTGCCTTTGCTTTACTCCACCCACTCTTACGACTCTGTCCCTCTCAGATCCTCTTTGTTTCATGCTGGGAACACAAGGGAGCAGATTGTTTTGGCTAGGACGAGATGGACACAGATGTGGCCACCTGTTGCATGCGCCTTCCTTTCCATTGGCTCCTGAGAGACTTCTAAAACTTTACTGGAGGAGGGAAATGGCGGCCGTCAGCATTGCTTAGTACCAAGCACGAAGTTGTGGGTTGCGTCTTTCTTTATATCCAGGTGGGCATCTCGGTGCCTGCTGGGCCTCTCCGCTCTTTTTCGGAGGGCGCCTGAGTGTAGATGTGCCAACACAGAATCCGGTTTTGCCACAGCGACTTCTCTGATTTCAAAGAGAGGAAATATCTTTGGACAAAATCTGCTTTGTCAAGGTTGAAAATGTTCCACACCACAGATGGCGACCATAAGGTGCAAGTGAGTTTGCTGATGAACTGGAGATGCCCTGCCTATTTGCTTCGCTTCTGAAGTCTCCGGGAGAGAGAGGGAGAGGGAGGGGGGAAAAAACCCACCCACCTTTTTGTTGCGTTTATGGAGTGAGAGAATTTGATCAAATCGGTTCTTCTCTTTAACTCTTCAGTTCTGTGCTATTCACGGCATTCCTGCCACTGCTAATTTGACTCCTTTTGCAAACTCTCCCCCTTGCAGCACATTTGTAGTTCATTATTTAAAAAAGAGAAAGGAAAGTGTGTGGATCACTGGACGCGTGTGTGATGCTAGAGGATGCCCTTCTTAAGGGAGGGCAGCCAGATAATAAAGAATCAAAGTTGGACCTCTATCATGTCCATATGCGATGTAATTAATAACTAATCAACAGAAATCTTTCCCGACATTCAATAACCACCAATAACATTCTGATCCGACCATTATTCTGGCAACTTGCTGACAGCTTTTAGTTTCCTGGGTATTAGGAGGGACAGTGGGAATCAGTGCCTGACCGAGATGTCATCCAACTCAAAGAATTTGCCAGTGTTCCTGCTGAAGTGAATTGTTCCAGATTGGCATTTCTACTTTCTGCCGAGCATTGCATCAGCTCTGCAGCTTTGAGAGAGCGTTCTGTTTTTATACAGGCACCGGTCCTGTTTGCATGAGCTGATTTCATTCTCTGGGGTTGCATCTGCTAGGCAGGTGAAAACTTTTGGTTGTACCTGCTGGCAAATAGGGAGGCTATACAAACTGGAGGAGGGAATACAGGCAGAGAGTAGGGCTATATTTCCTCCTCCTCAATGATAGGCAGGATGCCTGTCCTACAGGAGACACAAGCAAACTATTTGCCTGCACCTAGTGGCAGGCAGGCAAACCTAAAGGTGGCTCCTCTGTTTTGTAAACGGGGTGTGGTAGTACTGGAATAAGGATAGAGACCCCCCTCCCCCAAAATCTAAATTGTCACCCCTTACCCTGTTTGGCGTTCGAAAAATAATGACATACTAGTATTGTTGCGAGATGCTGTTCTTCTGAACAAATTCTTCCTGATAGTATTAACAAAACCCTCTAATATTACCACAGCCAATACTTTTAGAGTAGACATTGCTCTTTTTACAGGATATTGATGAGTAGGGGAGTTTCCCAGCAAACGTGAGGGGATTTTCTATCTCTACCCTGTGTATGCATCGAGCAACAAAGCAAAAATAGATGTTACAGTAAAAGGCAATGGGAACTGCAACTTTCCTGTTCCTCCAAGGCGATGCTATTAGGGACATGTGTGTTATTTTGTTGGGAGGCAGCCAAGAGCCACAGACAAAGGCTCCCCATGCCACCCAGTACGAATCCAAACCTTATATGAAAACAAATCTTATGAGTTGCCCAGCTTCGTGGGCTTCCAGGGTGTTCAGTGCCTATGGAACATTGTCCCCCTAAACCCTCTTCAACTGGCAGCCCTATTCCCCTGCACAAAGTGAAAAGGTGAAGATTAACAGCCATTTGGCTCCTCGTTATCTAAATGTAGATGAGAACGTCAGCTATATTCACCTTTGCTGGAGAGATCTAGAAAGAAGTTTGGCTGGTCTGACAGACTGATCTGAATAGCAACTTGAAGCACACAACGCTGCATCATACGGAATCAGGAGCCCCGTGGCGCAGAGTGGTAAGCTGCAGTACTACAGTCCAAGCTCTGCTCACGATCTGAGTTCGATCCTAACGGAAGTTGGTTTCAGGTAGCCGGCTCAAGGTTGACTCAGCCTTCCATCCTTCCGAGGTTGGCCAAATGAGTACCCAGCTTGCTGGGGGTAAAGGGAAGATGACTGGGGAAGGCACTGGCAAACCACCCCATAAAAACAAAGTCTGCCTAGTAAACATCAGGATGTGACTTCACCCCATGGGTCACGAATGACCCGGTGCTTGCACAGGGGACCTTTACCTTTCCTTATATGGAATCAGACCAATCATTTATCAAGGTCCATTTTGTCTACGCCAACTAGCCGAGTCTTTCACATTACCTGTTACTGGACCTTTTATCTTGGACATGCTGGGATGGAACTGGGATGTTGTGCATGCAAAGAACATTTTCCATTACTGAGCCATGGCCCATCCCCAAACTATGTTTGTAAGGCAATTCAAAACAGTTGAGTGGAGAAGCTTGGTAGTGATTTGGGTGCTCGAGGGTGCAGTGATTTCTGGGAATCTGGAACTACAAGGGCTCCTTTCAGGACCCTTATAATGCCTGCTAAGCTTGCACAGTTGTAGGTAAACCAGTTATTACCAAGGTACCTGAAGTCTCCAGTTCCCTTTCCTCTAACTGAGAGCAAAGCTCCCTTGAATTTCCCACCGCTTGGTGAAAGGGAAGCAGGAAATAATATTAAAGAACGCACCTCTGCTTGAAAGGCTTTCTTGCTCTGATTTTTCCCTTTTGCCGTTTCCTTCATTTCACTGTGGGAACACAGCTTCTGATTTTCAGTGTTGTCAGATTTATAGGACTCCACTTCCTGCCTAAACAGGCATAAAATAAAATGAAGGAGTATAAACTGGCTGAGTGTCCCAACTATTTTTTCTCTTATTGGCTTGCATCAGAGGCATTCCAACAATAGCCCGACATACAGGAATTTCGTATGTTTCTGTGATATGTATCCTCAACTATATATCCTGGGATCTTTCTAAGCACTAATAATGTAAACATTACCCACCAGCTAAACCTGGAAATAAATCGACGTGACTATAAAAATGACAAGAGATTAATATAATGATAGAATGGATGGTCCCATGTGATCTTGATCCTGGAAAGTAATAAAGACCTCCAGGGATTCAAAGCCTGCTGGCATGATATGGCAGATATGTATACACATACATACACAAGTATCACCATACTTTGTTGGAACTCTTGCTTAAATACTTGAATTGTTTCCTCCCATACACAAGCAGAAAACTTCATTACCACTTTGCATATGTCAGATGTTCTGTATGGGCATTCGAATACGACCAGGGCCAGAGCCATGTTGGATCCCTGCCCAGTCAAAAAGACTGTAGAACAGAGGTCCCCATCATGCCCACCTTTTCTGGTGCCTGCCAAGTGTTTTTAGGAAGTGGGTGGGGCCAGGTAGGGCTTTTGCCCAGCAAGGCTTCTAACTGACTATTAGGGTTGCCAACCCCCAGGTACTAGCTGGAGATCTCCTGCTATTACAACTGATCTCCAGCCGATAGAAAAATGGAGAAAATGGCCACCTGGAGAAAATGGCCACTTTGGCAATTGGACTCTATGGCACTGAAGTCCCTCCCCACCCCAAACTCCACCCACCTTAGGCTCCACCCAAAAAACCTCCCAACGATGGTGAAGAGGGACCTGGCAACCTTACCGACTAGTGGAGATTTGATTGACTATGCAGATTTTTTTAAATGTTGCTTTGGGAGCAGATGCCACCATAGTTCAAGGATCTGCGCTGTGTTACTGAAGTTAAGATGTTGCAATAATTTTGTGGTTGGCTCTGCCTCCTGCGGCTGCCATTTTTCAACAGACATTTTGTTGCTGCACCCAATTTCAGATGTGCCCACAGGCTCAAAAAGGTTAGGGACCCCTGCTGCTGCTGTTGTTTTTTGCCATCAAGTCACAGGTGACTTATGGTGACCCTGTAGGCTTTTCAAGGCAAGAGATTTTTGGAAATGGTTTGCCGTTGCCTGCCTCCACGTCATGACCCTGAACTTCCTTGGAGATCTCCCATCTAAATAGTTGCCAGGGTCAGGGCCGAAAGTGTGCGACTGGCCCATGGTCACCCAGCAAGCTTCCATGGTGCAAGTGGGGATTTGAACCTGAATTTCCTGCTGTAGAAGACAGATAAAACAGGGGTAGTATAGGCTACCTCCTTTAGATAGCCCAGCATAATAACACCAGGGTCTCCCAAACCATTGTTGAGCTGGTGACCATTATTTTGGGGGAACCTTGGGTTAGTGCCATATTTACCTGGTAGAACTGAGAGGAGCAAACTGAGAATTATGTCCTGTTGTTGCTGTTTTTTATATTAATAAAACCAGCAAACCATAGATTTGGTAACGTAAGATTCTATTTTTCAGTGAAGTGTTTCTTCTTCCAAAGTGCTATAATTAGATTCAAAACATCAACAGCCCTATCTATACTCCACATCAATATTTTTCCCCCAAAGGATGTGAGGAATTGTAGTTTACTTGGGTGCTGAGAATGTACTTACATGCATGACATTTTGCTTGGTTACTTAGGGAAAGAGAATTGTGGAACTCCCTGCCCCAAGATGTGGCGATGGCTGCCAACTTGGAAGGCTTTAAGAGGGGAGTGGACATGTTCATGGAGGATAGGGTTATCCATGGCTATTGGTCAAAATGAATACTAGTCATGATGCATACCTGTTCTCTCTAGTGTCAGAGGTGCATGCCTATTATTAGGGTTGCCAACTGCCAGGTAGTATCAGGCGATCTCCTGCTAATTCAACTGATCTCCAGCCGATAGAGATCAGATCACCTGGAGAAAAATGGCCGCTTTGGCAATTGAACTCTATGGCATTGAAGTTTCCCCCTCCCCAAACCCCACCCTCTTCAGGCTCCGCCCCCTAAATACCCCACCAGTTGAGAAGAGGGACCTGGCCACCCTACCTATTATATTAGGTGCTGTGGAACACAGGCAGGATGCTGCTGCAGTCATGTTTGTGGGCTTCCTAGAAGCACCTGGTTGGCCACTGTGTAATCAGTAGGGTTGCCAACCTACAGGTAATAGCAGAAGATCTCCTGCTATGACAACTGATCTCCAGCAGATAGAGATCAGTTCCCCTGGAGAAAATGGCCGCTTTGGCAATTGGACTCAATGGCATTGAAGTCCTTCCCCTCCCCAAACCCGCCCTCCTTAGGCTCCGCCCCAAAAACCTCCCGCCAGTAGCGAAGAGGGACCTGGCAACCCTAGTGAACAGACTGCTGGACTTGATAGGCCTTGGTCTGATCCAGCAGGGCTTTTCTTATGTTCTTAATGACAGTTAAACCTAGTACAACCAATAGTGTGATATGTGTATAGAAGGCATTTTGGAGCATTTGTCCTTCATTCAAGCATTTGTAAGGCAATTATTCATTTATAGTACTTCCAAGTAGACTTTGTTAAGCTGAGCCATGCTTCAATAGATGGGGTTTGTGGATTCCCCCCCCCCCATTTATTCATAAAACTTGTGGCTTCAATTATGTCAGTTTTTGGCTGACTTTCCCCATTTTGGTTCCTTGCCAGGCTCAGAATGCAGGAATTGCCCACGCCAATCGGCCACAATAGCTGTTGAGCCAGAGGCACAAAGCTGCAATTTTGCATGGAGCGTATGACACGCTATCCCTTCATTGGCTTCTGACACCAACACAATACCATTGTGGGGTTGCAGCCACTGAACTGAATCCTAAACACTGAGGACATACTTCCCCATATGAAAGTGAGTCAGGCCCTTATTGGCTGTCAAAATGGCACACAGAATCATATTCAGAACAAATGTAGGGGGGGGGAATCCCCATAAACTGAAAGTCACGGCTTTCATTTTTTTTTTAATCTGACAGCAACAAAGGATGAAGCAATATATACAGCTATACGTCTTCGTTTCCCCTTAATCTTTTCTGCATTCCCTGGATTTGGAGTGAAATCAACAGGAGCTCCGCATGCTCCTGGACAACAGGATAAGGGATATAAATTGAACAGACATTTTGTTTTAAGTATTAAATATGATTTGTAGGAGCACCAGTAATTCTTCATCTTTATTTCCTGCACACCTTTCTGGAGGAAAAGAGTGCATAAATCTGATTTTGGCTGTCCAAACGTGCTTCTAACTTAAAAAAAAAAAAAAAAAGCAAGCCTAGAATCGGAGTGTGTGCAAAGAAAAAACTACTCCATAAACACAGGTAGAGCAGGCCAGCGTGACATAATAGGGTTGCCAGTAGAGTTGCCAACTTCCAGGTGGTGGCTGGAGATCACCCGCTATTACAACTGATCTCCTGCCGATGGAGATCCGTGCATCTGGAGAAAATGGCCGCTTTGGCCATTGGACTATGGCATTGAAGTCCCTCCCCTCTCCAAACCCCGCCTTCCTCAGGCTCCACCCCTAAAATCTCCAGGTATTTCCCAACCCGTAGCTGGCAAAACCTAGCTGCCAGCCTGCAGATGGGGCTGAAGATCTTCTGGGTCCACAGCTCATCCCCAGACTACAAAGATTAGTTCTGTGGAGAAAATGGTTGCTCTGGAGAGTGGACTGTATTGTATTATACCCAACTGAGGTGCCTCCCCAAACCCAACCCTCCCCAAGCTCTATCCTAAATCTCTAGGAATTTCCCAACCTGGAGTTGGCAGCCCTAAACCAAGCTAAATGGAGACCTTTACTCGTCGTGGTCCACTGGGGTCTGGTAATCCTGATGTGAGTTGCTAGAAAAAATATAGAAGGGGTTCTTGATCCCTAGGTAGGACATTTTTCACAGAGCCAGATTTAAGCATGTTTAAATAAATTACTGTTTAGGACCTCAGATTATAAGGGGCCTCTAAATGTTAAAATGTTTTTTAAAGAAATCTCCCTAAATTTCAATGTTAGAGTTATGCAATGTTGTAGTTATGCTACGGGCCCTCTTCAACGTGACATAGTTTAGAATCTCAGCATGTCTTAATCCAATGGTGCCTCTTTTGGATTCCAGCATTCAGGCTATTTTCAGGTGGAGCAGAAACAGCACCATATGTGCAGATGACTAGGCCTTGGATCTCTCAGTTCGAGGACATTAGGTTGCAAGTGACTGGTTTGGTGTAGTAGTGGCATGCCTAGATGGGAGTTTGGGTTACCAACCCCCAGGTGGTGGCTCCTGCTATTACAACTGATCTCCAGCCGATAGAGATCAGATCACCTGGAGAAAATGGCCACTTGACGATGGCAATTTGACTCTATGGCACTGAAGTCACACCTAGTGTTGCCAGGTCCCTCTTTGCCACCAGCGGGAGGTTTTTGGGGCGGAGACTGAGGAGGGAACGGTTTGGGGAGGAGAGGGACTTCAATGCCATAGAGTCCAATCGCCAAACAACCATTTTCTCCTGGTGAAGTGATCTCTATTGGCTGGAGATCAGCTGTAATAGCAGGAGATCTCCAGCTAGTACCTGGAGGTTGGCAACCCACCCCTCTCCAAACCCTGCCCTACTCAGGCTCCAACCCCCAAATCTCTAGGTATTTCCCAGTCCAGTGCTGGCAACCCTAGTGGGAGTGGGAGTATAGTTAAATTGTGGAACTCCCTGCCCCAGGATGTGGTAATGGCTGCCAACTTGTAAGGGTTTAAGACTTAGGGAACTGGGTTTGTTTAGTTTGGAGAAGAGAAGATTGAGGGGTGACATGATAGCCATGTTTAAATATTTGAAGGGATGTCATGTTGATGAGGGAACTAGCTTGTTCCCTGTTGCTTCAGAGACAAGGACACGGAGTAATGGATTTAAACTAAGAGAAAAGCGATTCCACCTAAACATTAGGAAGAACTTCCTGACGATGAGGGCTGTTCGATGGTGGAATGCACTGCCTCGGAGGGTGGTGGAGTCCCCGTCTTTGGAGGTCTTTAAGCAGAGGCTGGGTGGCCATCTGTCGGGAGTGCTTTGATTGTGGGATCCTGCATGGTGGGGGGAGGGTTGGGGTCACTGGGGATGTGGGCGGGAGGTAGTTGTTAATTTCCTGCATTGGGCAGGGGGTTGGACTAGATGACCCTGGTGGTCCCTTCCAACTCTGTGATTCTATGAAGATGGAAGTGTACATGTTCATGGAGGAGAGGGCTATTCATGGCTACTGGTAAAAATGGATACTAGTCAAGATGCATTCCTGTTCTCTCCAGGATCAGAGGAGCATGCCTGTTATATTAGGTGCTTTGGAACACAGTCAGGACAAGCTGCTGCAGTCGTCTTGTTTGTGAGCTTCCTAGAGTCACCTGGTTGGCCACTGTGTGAACAGCCTGCTGGACTTGATGGACCTTGGTCTGATACAGCAGGACCTTTCTTATGTTCTTACGTTCTTATGAGTGGCGTTAGCCTATGTGAAAGGAGGTAACTCCGGAGTCAGTGTTTGATGTGCAAGCTAGAATGCAACATTGTGGCTCGAGGGCCCGGGGAAGCCGAAGTTCAAGCAACCAAATCCTATTAGTTTCAACAGAAGAGAGATCTAATCCCATTCTTAATTCGTAGTGGACACCAGTGGGATTTGAAAAGTGCTTAACATCACACTCCAAATCCTGTAAACAAACTTATATTATGACATAGGAAGCCCAATCAGTGTAGAACATAATTAAAGTACTTGAGTTTAAGCCAGTTTACTCCAATTTACGTACAACGTAATCAATTTGATCCTGATGTTTGGGTTTAAATTGGCTATGAATAGGGCAGTAAGTGAACATTCGGTTTGACCAGACGAAAAACTTTTGCATATTCATTCAACGAATCATTCCAGGCACTATCTTTATCACTGTACATATATATTTCATTTTGGTTGGTCACTTAAAAAAACCCAACTCTTTATAATTTTCTATACTATATTATTCACGATTATGCATTAAACCTCGCTATAGATGTGCAGTATAACTATATTACATATATTGTGGGGAACATAACTTGATTTCCTAACCGTCCGGCTTTAAAATCTTATTCATAAAGCTGTATTAACATGCTAAAGCAATTCTTTTGCTTTGCATTTTTCAGTTTTAATACTAACCTCTCTGCGTTGGCGTGAATGTGCTTCGTGAGCAACAGTCCCAAACTCGGTCGATTTATTTGAAGTGAGTCCTTCCATTCCTATCTAACAAGTGCACTTTCCGCATTTATTTTAATGTGCGCTTGCAGCACGGCCGCACCAAGGGCATTTATTTGAAGTTGGTCACATAGATGTGGGATCACACAACTCAAGTAAACACAGCTGTGTTTATCTGAGACTGTACGACTCCAGATTATTAGAAAGTATACGGCTTCAGTAAGTGGACAGTGAATCTGTGATGTGAAAAAATGCTGTCGATGCCACTACTGACCACCTGGCATGCTAGAACCTGGGTCTGTGTCCTTGAGGACACCATTGTGAATCAGATATGTAGGGCAAAAGGAATGGGCATCTAAAAGTGTTTTATACTGTGCCAAATCCTTGGCCCATTTGTCGTAGCTCTGTCTCCTTTGACTAGCAGCAGCTCTTTGTGATCTTGGGTAGAGAGATTCTCAAGAGATTCTTTAACCGGAAATGTCAGGGTCGGCGCCTAGGACCTGACTGCAAAGCTCATCTTCGACCTTTGATCCATGATTCATGCTCCTCCCCACACAGATCTCCATTCCTGGTCTTTTCCTTCTGTGTTTCATTTCTCCTTTGTGGTGTTGGTTAACCCAACATTCTGGGTTAGATCCAGCACAAAATTTCCACTTGTGCGAGCGCTCTTGCGCAAGTAGAAGCACAAGAAAAACTGGGGCAGCTGCTGTACTGGGTATTTAGTTTGATTATGCCACACCAATGAAGAGGTCAGTTTTCCTGTCGGTGTTACAAGGCCCACACTTAAAAGCTGCTTATCCTACTCCCTATTTTTATCTCATCTTTCACCCAAGCTGCTCAGGAGCGCCATAGATTTATTCTCACAACAACCCTGTGAGGAAGGTTAGGCTAGGAGAGTGGCCCAAGGTCATCTCGTGAGCTGTGAAGGTAAAAGTATTTTAAACAGGGTCTTTTCAGTCCTCATCTGGCATGCTAATTATGATTGCACACTGCATTATACAACAATTTCTTACAATATCATGCCCAAAATAGGGCCATGTGCCTCAGTTTTCCCCCTGGCGTGCTATGAGGCTCCGAGGGAATAACATCAGACTGAATCTTGCAAGTCCTACATGATTTTGGGGGTGATGGCAGCCTTCTGGCAAATGTGAGGCAAGCTCATATAGTTTAGTCAGTCACAACAGGCTGAGTGATCAGCCCTGCCAAAATCAGTGCAGCTTCTGGCCAGCCAAGTTTAATCCAAAATTGTATGTTCTGCTGCTTCACAGCTGATGGT
This sequence comes from Euleptes europaea, assembly GCF_029931775.1. Classification (NCBI taxonomy): domain Eukaryota; kingdom Metazoa; phylum Chordata; class Lepidosauria; order Squamata; family Sphaerodactylidae; genus Euleptes; species Euleptes europaea. The sequence continues at coordinate 24,366,178 of NC_079326.1, forward strand.
TCAGAAAATTCCCCTGCCCTACTGGGCAAGGAGTGAACTCCCGAATGCTGAGGATAAGCATGGGATGTGTGTGTGTGGAGCGAAGGAGATATCACCTCCACCTGAGTACGTTTATCATCTCCCCATCCGCCCACTCCTATTTGCTGCGCATACACTTTTTGAGATTTTTTCCCCTGTACAATCAACTCAAAACTAGCAAAGCGTTTTTCAGACTGAGTCATCTGTTGCTTTCGTTCACCATGAAATAAATCCAGATTTGAGTGTGGTGATCACACTTCTGATATGACAAAGGCTAAATTCTGAAATTCTAGTTATATTTATTCTCCCTTCATGCAGCTTCAATGATGGCAGAATGACAGGGCAGACTGTTTGTTTATTTGACGTTTTCTCCATCTTCTTTCAAGGCACTCAGGTATACATTGGGTTTCCACCCATTTTATTCCCATATCCTTTTGAGGTAAATTAAATTGAGAGACAGTGATTGTTCAAGCAAGCTTCATGACCGAGTTGGGATCTGAACCCCTGACTCCCCAGTCTGAGTCAAACACTCTAACCATCCCACTATTCTAACTACTCCATCAAGAAATGGTTATTGCATGGCTTCAGAAAACCTGGTTCCCTCATCACATGGTCTTACTATGTTATCTCCTCTTGACTTCCTTCTCCTTAGCACTGCCTACTGTATCGTTAAATCAGAGCTTCATGAAGCACATATTTATCGGATCAGCTTCTCTACACATGCTGCAGGTCTTGGTTCTTGAAAATCATTACAACAATCCCACCTGTGAGAAGAAAAAATGTTTGCGTTTCCCCAAATGAAGGAGCCCCGTGGCGCAGAGTGGTAAACTGCAGTACTACAGTCCAAGCTCTGCTCACGACCCGAGTTCAATCCCAATGGAAGCTGGTTTCAGGTAGCCGGCTCATGGTTGACTCAGCCTTCCATCCTTCCGAGGTGGGTGAAATGAGTACCCAGCTTGCTGGGGGTAAAGGGAAGATGACTGGGGAAGGCCCTGGCAAACCACCCCGTAAACAAAGTCTGTCTAGTAAACGGTGGGATGTGACGTCACCCCATGGGTCAGGAATGACCTGGTGCTTGCACAGGGGACCTTTACCTTTTACCTTCCCCCCCCCCCCAATGAAGACAATGGCTGAAGGCACTCATTCTTGTGAGTCAGCGTGCTGTAGTGGTTAACAGCGGTGGTTTGGAGTGGTGGACTCTGATCTGGAGAGCTGGGTTTGATTCCCCACTCCTCCACATGAGTGATGGATGCTAATCTGGTGAACCGGGTTGGTTTCCCCACTCCTACACATAAGGCCAGCTAGGTGACCTTGGGCTAGTCACACTCTCAGCCCCACCTACCTCTCAAGGTGTCTTGTTGTGGGGAGGGGGAGGGAAGGTGGTTGTAAGCCAGTGTGATTCTGCCTTAAGTCGTAGAGAAAGTCAGTATATAAAAACCAACTCTTCTTCTTCTTCTTCTTCAGGATCCAAAGGGGCCTGGGACTACCAAGTTCTCATTGTCCTTGAGATATGGCTTCCAGGAGAGAAGGGGAAAAAATAAAGCTAAGAGGCAAACCCAATAATTCCTCGGGGTCAAATGATTCCACAGCCCCCATGATTATGTTAAGTGTATGCAACTGAATTCTTGGCTGAAAAGGTTGTTGCACTTGGACTTAACCACAACCCTACACACTACTAACTAATTTTGGTTTTATAGTAGGGCTTCTCACAAAGAATCCTACAGCTGTAGTTTGACGAGGGTGCCAAGTATTCTGCATTAAAGATTCCTAGCCCCCTCATAGAAATACAATTGCCAGGGTTCTCTGGAAACAGGAAATGACAGTTAAAATAGTTTATCTCTAGAGTGTCTATCTATTCTGCATTGCAGGTCATGCCTTCGTGTAAAACTCATGAAAAGAGAGTATTAAATTTTGGAGAATTTCATAGCCAGGTCCATGCATGCAAATGCATGGCCAAGTTTCCTTTCCCTGAAAGCAGCTCAGCATTCCACCCAATAGGATACCCTTGACGTTTGGGCAATTTCATAAAGAAACTCTACGCTGGAGTCAGGGTGGGTACGGTGGGGGGAAACCCCAGATGCTGGCCTGCAAAGGCACTTTCTGCCTTCCTGCTTAGATTACTTGTGTCTATGGCAGAAATACATCTAAGCTCATTTCCTTTCCAACTTTAAAGATCCAAATTTGCAGTTGTAAAATAGTGTTTTTACTCCTTTGAAGCTAGACTATCAAAAAGCCCCTGTGTGGGTAGACATTATATTATAGCACTGTATATTCAAGAGCTGCATATTTGATAAGGTAATCGGCTTCTTCTCTTCTGTTACTCTTCACTTGGCAATTAGATTTAAGAAGCAGAATCCAGCTTCCTGATAAAAGTCATTATGTAAAACCCACAAATACATTCATATTGTGAATATTAGGGTCATCTTGTAAAAACTGCCAAGTGAGCTTCTGGAAAATCATGGTGTGTTATTTTCCCTCAGACCTTTACTTTCACTATCCCTTCCCTTGCTTTGCTGGTTGCAAATGAACGGAACCATGCAGTTTGCATTTCAATGGAAAGAGATAAGCTTCTTCCTCCTCCCCATAAAGGAGGGGTATCATATTACTATAAATAATATTGAATAATGTCAAGCCTTTTCAGAGGTAGGTCTGTGAATAAACCAAAATGATATTTGTTGCAGAGATGCAGTCAAATTGTCTGGGAAGAATGGCTGAAGAACGAGCAGTTAACATTTGTCAAATGAAATATCACATAAAGGCAAAACTAGGGATTTGGCCATGTATATAAATATATTTATACACAGAAAATGTTGGATGCGCCTCTGTTTCTTGAGTTTTCTATCAGTAGAAGCAGAGGTTGGAAGTAGGGTTGCCAACCTCCAGGTACTAGCTGGAGATCTGCCATTAC